>NW_021619940.1:111948-126966 GCF_004785775.1 Grammomys surdaster
TAGATAGATAGATAGATAGATAGATAGATAGATAGATAGATAGATAGATAGATAGATAGATAGATAGGCAGGCAGAGAGACAGACCAACAGACAGACAGACAGATAGATATGATAGAAAGACAGACAGAGGGATGGGTGGGTAGGTGGATGGAAGGATGGATGGATGGATGGATGGATGGATGGATGGATGGACAGACAGATAAACAGCACACTCAAGTCAGGGGCTTTTTCACTTTCTCAAAGAGTTCCTTAGTAGGAAACACACAGCTCTAACCTTCAGTCTACACAATGAAAACCCAGATTAGAGCAGCCCTTGGAAAACAGTCAGAAGAGCTCTACAAATTAGGCCTGACTTTGTCTAGTCTCAACCTGAATTTCTCCACCTAGAATCAGGAAGCTCACTGATCCTTGCGTATTTGCCAGCACTCAGCAGTGCTGCTGTATTACAGAGAAATTAAGCTTCTATCATAAAACAGATATATTTTCATGAAAAAACTGGCCTCTGCACTCCAGAGCATATTACTCTGTAGTAAAAAATATATATATAAACAAATAAAAAGAGGTGCCTTAGTTTGCTTTCTATTGCTGTGATAAACACCAGGACCAAACACAACATGGGAAGGAAAGCACAGTCCATTATTGAGAAAAGCCAAGGCAGGACCCAACCTGGAGGCAAAAAAATTGAAGCTGAGACTACATACAGAGGAACGCTATTCCTACTTTGTTGCCTATGGCTTACTCAGCTTCATTTTTGATACAACTCAAGACCACCTGCCCAGGGATTGTACCGCCCACAGTGGGCTTGGCCTGCTCACATCAATCATTAACCAAGAAAATGTTCCACAGACTTGTTCACAAGCCAATCTGATGGAGGTATTTTCTCAAATGAGGTTTCTCTTCCCAGATGATCCCAATTTGTGTCAAGGTGACAAAAAAAGAACAACAACAAAAACAAAACAAAGATATTCTATAATACCCAGTGTAAAGGTATTGGGAAATTCTCTAACATACTTAGAGAATATTAAGGAATTGAGGAATGGCTAAATTGCTTCCCCTCTGAATAAATTTATAGGAAGTCACATATTCACCCCAGTACTGAAAAGCCTGGAATGTCTTAGTTACAGCCACTAAGCAAGACTCTTCTGCTTAGAGGGACTTAGAGCACTTACTAGGGAAAGTTCTGGAGCTTCCTTCATTTCCCTTCTTCAGAGGATTTCTGAGGATATTGATGAATATCAACACAAATGAAATGTGAGCACTTCAAGCCTACAGGGCTACAGGGTCACCTCCCTGCTACAGTAAAATAAATAAATAAATAAATAAATAAATAAATAAATAAATAAATGTATGTCATGGACAGAGCACATCTAAAAATACTGCAGCACCAAAGAACTCTAAAAGTCTGTTGTAAGTTTTCTTGGGACTCCCAAGCAGAACAAAAGGTTGCAATTCTTCGTTGCTACATTATGCACAAGACTAGCCCAGATTTTGACCAAACAGATATAAAAGTGTTCAGGAAATATGCAAGACACAGCTGCAGGGGAAGTGGCTCAGCTGTCACTTTATCTCTTTCCTTAGTTCCAGAAAACACACTGAACAATGGGAGCAGAGACGCACAGTAGAGGTGGCCTCAAAACTACTCAAATGATATGAAAACAGTAAGCAAGGACATTAGAGCAAATATCATACTCCCTGTCTTTCAGGTTCCTGGAAAGGCTACAGGAAAGCCTCATCTCCTCAGGGTCACCGTCACCCAGGAAGCCATATTCTAACCAGAGGTCCTCAAGAGTAAACCGAGAACTTCACATTCACAGAGCTGTTCTGGTCAGGTGTGGTGTGCTATATTTAATCCAGCACTTGGAGGCAAAGGCCAGCAGACTTCTCTTAGTTTGAGTTTGAGGTCAGCTGAGTTTGCACAGCAAGTTCCAGGCCAGCCAGGGCTGCATGGAGTGACCCTTACTCAAAAGTTAACAAATGAATAAAAATGGTCTGTCTTGTACAATCAATAGCCACAGTGGCTATTTAAATGTAAACTTCTGGGCCAGTGAGATGGCTCAGCGGGTAAAGGCACCTGCCACCAAGCCTGACCACCTGAGTTTAATTCCCAATACCTATATGGGAGGAGAGAACTCAGTCCCATAGGTTGTCCTTTAGCTTCTACATGCAACCTATGGTATGTGCTTCCCAACACACACACATGCATACACACATACACACAAAGTAGATGGATGGTGGATGGATGGATGGATGGATGGATGGATGGATAAAGAAAATTAAAATAAACTTTTTATTAAAATTAATCAACACTTAAACTCTAGTTCCTGGGGTCTACATCTTGAGTCCACTCAGTAACCATGTGTGGCTCTGGAGTATAGTAGTAAGGAATACAACCAAGGAATAGTCCCATCAGCTCAGCACTATGTTAAGGAGCCTTGCAGAGTCTACTCTAACTCTCCTAACTACAAAGTTAGAAACTGAATTTCATCCTAGTGGCTCACTCCAGGCTACACAGCTGGCTCTCTAGCACCAGGACCTTCACCATGATTCACTGGCCTCCATCACTAAGTCACGTCCACTCCAGTATCTTGTCACCATCTGGCTAATGTGAATGCCTACTCTCTCTGTCAGGTCATGCACAATAGATAAAGTGTCATATCTGAGGCCATGCATCAGGTAGGCTACAGTCTCAAGGTTCAAACTCCAAAACTCAGGTCTTTCTACTACGGTGTATTGCGAAAAGCAAACATACCAATGTTTTATTGTCTTTAATATCTTTTTCCATATCTGTTAAAAGTTAATGATTTATGACTTGCTATGTCAGCAGTTGCCTGAAGTATCTCAATATTTAGCACATTTGATCTAGAGAAGAAGAACAGAACAACAGTCTTGTTCACTTCCACAAAGGAGAACCCTTTTCTAATGGTGGCTGAGATGTATTTTTAAACCAAGGGTTCTTGGGCCAAGTGGACCATGTTGATCTCCTTTAAGCTTGCCAGTGATTCTGCTTTCAGACACACTATACAACTGAGAAATGGCTGAGGTGCAATCAAACCATCCATGCCCTGGAAGAATAAATACAGGAGACAGGGTTGGATGCAGTGGTGTAAGACAATGGGACAATTAAATTCCTCTTACTCCAATTATTTGAGAAAAAGCAGAAGATACAGAAGCGTAAAAACTAAGACAGGGCATTTCTCTTCTTCCACACATGCATTACACTGAGGTGACAGGGTATCATGACTACGTTCCTCTAATGGACCCTGACCTAGGACACTTCCCATTTCACGAAGCTGACCTTGACGAAAGCCTTGTGGGTCTGAAAATGTATGGGCATGGTGGAGCATAAAGCAGACCCAAAAATAGGTTATTCGGTGTTCTATTGGTATTCCTTTTTATCCCTTCCAGCAATCTCTGACTTGACAAATGAAGGAATATAAAAATAGGGAAGACAGCAAAAGAAAAGGGACAGCTGAAGTCAGAGTACAACTCAGAGTTGACTGCCATATGGCTCAGGACCAAGGCATCCTGGAATGCTACTGCACGTCCATGTGGTTCCCAGAAGTTGGAAATCACAGCACAGATTGAGTAAATGCACACACACGCATGTGTGTGCATACACACATAATACCTTTAAGGGGCGTTCTGTGCCTGTTAAAATGCAAAAAGCCTCTAAACGTTTTTAGCGTCATGTCACTAAGTTAGTGCACATGACTAGTACAGGATAGTCTCCGTCTAATGGGAAGAGGTTAGTCAGGGACAGCTGGCTACTTCAGGAGGTCAGGGAAGGAGAGTGGCAGAGACAACTGTACAGCAGGCACAGCATGGAGGGAGCTGGGCATAAAGAACTGAAGGCAAAATAAGAAATGCTCAGGGGCTAGCATGGTGGGGGAAGACAGAAGGCTGGGTGTGAAACTGGGTTTGAACCTTCTTCCCCTGACACTTGCAGGGCGTGAGCTAGGGACAGGGTGCTACATGTTCTGAAGCTCAGCCTGCTTAGCTACAAACCAACACTGATTTCCTGAGTTGCTGGAAGTTTTTAAATACCAGCAAACGCTCACTCAACATCCCTTCTCCTTTTCTTCTCCGCTCTTAAAAGGGAAACTTGCCATGACAAAAAAGCCCATGCTGGGCATTGTATTGGCGCGCTGCCACGCAGGCTTTGCTGCCACGCAGGCTTTGCGTTCTTACTCTATCTAGTCAAACTGTTTTGGGAGGCGCTTATATCTGTCCCCATTTCACAAAGTAGGCAATAGAGATTCTGGTTGTGCAAGTTGTATGATGTGTTCAAGGTCACCAAGCTGCTCTGCAGCAGAGGACAAAGGCTCTAAACAAAGTCTCTGTTCCCTACCAGGACCCCAAACTGCCTCAATCAATGTTGTCAAGAATGTAATGTTTTATTGGCTTTTTAAACTTTATTTAGTTCATAGGTATGAGTGTTTTTCCTGTGTGTAGTCTGTGCATCATGTGTGTGCAGCTCCTGCAGAGACCAGAAGAAGGCATTAGCTCCCCTGGAACTGGAGTTACAGATAGTTGTGAGCCATCATGTAGTTACCAGGAGTCAAATTCAGGTCCTGTGAAGAGCAGTGTTCTTAACCACTGAGCCAGTTCTCCTACCCCGCTTTATGGTAGTCTTTTTGCATGAAGCTGACACTTGCCATTTTTAAGCTGACCAGGTCTCCTTTTGGTTGCCTAGTAGACGAAGGAATGGACCCTAAGAACTTCACAGCCCCATCTCACAACTCTCAGCCACAAAACAGGAACCTCAGACAGCAAGATCGCTGACATCACTTCTAGGTCTGAAGACTGAGCATGTGGGTGAGATTATGGCCCTGAGCCGCCACAAACAGGGCTACTCCTGGAGTGTGATGTATTTTACAAGACAGACTCTCTCACTCAAAGAGTTGAAGAAATGCTTAACTAGGAATGCCTAAGATAGTATACTGCTAGAATAGTATAGACTCTTGAAATTCAAAATAGAATCATGTACATTTGTTCTCCAGTTTCCCTGGCACAAGGGACCATGTCTGTCTTCGATAGGTCATGTGAAGAAGGACTCATGACAAAGTATGTAATTACCCACAACTATGATAGATTATCTACCACCACCCCCACTCTTCCTTCCCTCCTTATTTCCTGTTTTCTTTTCCTCCCAACCCCCACTATGATGTTAGAGATTAAACCCAGGGCCTGGTGTATGCCGGGCAAATAATCCACCTCTGAGGTGCACCCCAAAGGCTATTGTCAATTTTAATGTCATTAAAACAAAAGGTGGTAGGTTACAAATAAAGTCAAAATGCAGAATCTCAAGACTTTGAGCCTTCCCCAGTCTTTGTGTCTGCTTTTCCCTCACACTTGATTTGACAGCAATTTTTAGTGACTCACCTCTCACAGTCTTTTTAAAGTATTCAACATGGTTTCCCTAGAAACAAGAGCTTTATTTCTTTTTATACTCCTATGCCAGCAGTTTAATTAAACAATAAGTCAGGTTTTGTCACTTCTTTTGCACCCACCTCGCTGAAAGGACAAGCAAAATTCAGGCTGAGGCTGGACACTAGGTCCCCTGCCCACCTTCCTGGATTCCTCTTCAGTGACTTTCTTCCTCGGGTATCTGTCAGCTACTTGACCTCCAGGCTCCAACTCTGAGCCCATGGTTTCCATCCACCATCAAGATGTCTGCAGGGTACTCTTGGAAGGACTTCTTCCAGGTCTTGGTTCAAGTGTCACTGTCTCATCCTCCCTATCATAATGGACCCGAATGAGTCTCCTCCACCTTCCCATCCTATGTGTGTTTGTTTATTTGTTCCACTTCTTGATAGCATGCCTGACGTACAGTTTGAACCAGGATGACAGAGGGTTTAATGTGTTCACTGACGTTCTCCGGGACTGAGACCAGCACTGACTAAGTGAGCAAATGTTTAATAATAGTCTTCATTGTGGTAATTAGTGTAAAACCTCTCTGACTGAACTGCATTGAGTACAATACTAACTATTTCAATACTTCAGGCTTGAGATGAGCGAAGGACAAGGACAGCACCTGGACGGCCTATGAGTGAGGTGGTAAAGTACACCCTTGAAGGATGACCAGAAGGTATGGACGGAGGGAATCAGGCTTACACATCCAAGGCAAGTCGGCTAGACCATGCCTCTTTTATCTACATGGAACTGAACCCTTAAATTATTTGATAATTTTATTTCTCTTACTCAAGTACACAGCAACACACAGCCGAGCCAAGAATGGAAGATGATCTACATTCTAAACTCCAGATTCATCTTCAGATAATGGCATAAAACAGAAAGAAGACAAATTGCTTGATATTACTCACGCCTTAATGGCCAAAAGCCCCAGCCAATCTCCTCATCTCCCTCTCTCTTCTTCAATTCTCCATTAAAATGGGGGACAGTGTGCAGTTCTGGGTGAGCAACTCCCAGCATTCAAGATCATGAGTTTAATGCCACCCTAGGCTCCACAATAAGAACCTGTATTGGTCGGTGGGGAATGGTACATGGCCTGCCTTCTGCACTGGGCTTCAGTACCAGATGACTCAATAGCTAGTATAAAGCTGTTTATACAGTAAGCAGCCTCCTTGTATTAATGTAGGTGCCTGACTTGTCTACACTACAACCCATTACTCTCCAAAACTGATGACAGACTTTGATCTCAGAACCATTTCTAAACTGTATTAAAGAATAAACAGAAAGGAAATTCTGCTTTGGGGTCACAGAATGAGAAAGAGAGGAAAAAAATTGTTTTCCCCCCGATTCTTTAATGGAAAAATATCAAGAAGGAAAAAAAAATACATTCATCTGTAGAACAGCAACTATAGCACATAAAGACCATATTGGAAAATATTACTTCAAATATCTGTAATTGTCTCGATGCCTGGAAATGTTCAGCTGTTGCTCATCTACTTCAGCACACGGATGATGCAGGACGAAGAACTGAAAGCGCACGTGTCAGCGGCAGGTGAACTGAAAGCGCACGTGTCCGCGGCAGGCTACGACGCAGGTCGGCACACCCTTCCCACCACTCACAGTCTGCATTATTGCAGCATGTGTTAAACCCAAACTCAAAAAGTGGTGAAGAATGACTTGTCATACCATTTATTAGAGTTGATGGAGTGTAGACAGTCTTTTCAATAAGGCTTTAGCACACTGCTATGCACCGCAGTACATTATTAATGAGAAGGAACGCAGGAGACTTGCATCAGCTTTCTCCCCCAATTCATTCTGACATTAAATTCAAAATCAATTCCGCCTAGCCGGTATGGCAAAGGGTCAGGGATAAAAATGCTAATTTGTTTGTTGTTTACCCCAAACTTAAGCTTATCATCTAGAGAAATAATCAAGAATCTTTTCTAGTGTACTGAATTTAATAATCGCATTTTTTTAGAGAAGGGATCAGAACAGGAAACAAATGTAACGGGATTATAAACAAACTGTGCCCTGGTTTGTAGGTGACAAGAGAATGGGATCCAATTATCTCTGACTGAAGGAACACAAAGGACAGCCACTGAATGCAGATGGGTATGGAGAACATTGAACTTCTCAGTCAATAACTGAGTATCCAAATGGAACTAATTTACTCTCAAAAGGTTATTAAGTAATTGAGCCCGACGGTACCCGGCTACAGGATGAAGAGCAACCTTCAGCCCGTGAAGAAAAATAAATAAATTTTACAATGATCCAATCACCTCAGTCACTCAGTCACCTCAGTCACCTCAGTCAAGCATCTTCCATCCAAAAGAAAGAGATTAAGAATGACCTACCGCAAGCAAGGAGCCCTGATACAGACAAGCACCTGCGGGAGAAAAAAAACAAACCACGAATTAAAAGGTGATGTATAACAAACTAATAGTCACTACCCAGAATGCTTATCCCCTAACTCCATCTACAGCAAACTCAGCCAACTACTTAAAAGCTAGAACATTCTTCCCCTGAGGAAAAATTACTCCTTACATCAAATCAACGTCTCTCCCAGACACATGACAAAGTGCATGACTAAAGCATATTATTTAAATTCTAAAAGAAATGTCTTTATACCTCAACAATATGGCAACCTAAACAAGACTTGAACAAGGACAACAGCAGCAGACATACTAACACACAAGGGGGAAATCTTAGGGGACCCCACCTCTTGACAAAGAACTATAGACATCAAAGGGATGCCAAGAGCTGGTGATGCAGACTTCCCTCAAGGGAGAAGGCCCCTAATTGGTTATCCAATACCAAGTGGTCAGCCCGAAATCATGTTCATGTAAGCAACACTAAGCAAACTTCAGTGTGTGTATGTGTGTGAGAGTATGTGTATGTGTGTGTGAGAGTATGTGTGTAACAATAGTAATTAAAGAAGAGGGGACAGGAATTCAGAATGAGTGGAAGGAACCATTGGAAGAAGAAAGCGGAGTGGAGGAAATTGATAAATTACATTTTAATTAAAAATATGTTTATAGTGACAGTCTAAATACAAAGCTCTTATTCTTGTGGTCTGTCACAAACACTTCCATAATCCAGTCCCAATTTACTTAGCCAAGTTTCTCTTCCATACGTTGCTACCTAAACTCTCCAGATCACCTCAAGGAGCCAGTTTATTCCATAATAATTTTCATGGCTCAAAGTTTCTTTCATCCTCAGTTCCTGTGGAGATGCATTTAGTCTATTCAGGATGCTTGAGCTTGCGCCCATCCTTGGCCAGGATAACATCCCTTCTCCTTAAGCTCACTGCCCTTCTGCCTGAATTACTTTTTGCCGGCAGATTCTTGATACTTCCCTGTGGTATTCTATTTTTATTTGCTGTTTGCTTGTTTACTTGTTTACCCGGTTAGTTTATGTTTGTTTGTCTTGAGACAAGGTCTCCCTATGTAGCTCAAATTGACCTACAACTTGCAATCCTCTTGCCTCAGCTTCTAGAGAGTACCACAACCACCCCTGCACATGACATTCTTGCCAAGGATGGGAAATAGTGCCTCTGCCTCATAGCATCAGTCCACGAGCTCAGGAAAGGGATAGCCTCTACTTTGAACTTCTTTCCCACATGTCCACATAGGAAGCATCCACCAACTTACTATATAAACACAAAAAACACCCATTTCATGCCTTTCCTATAGAATGTCTGTCACTGGGGAGCATAAACTGCTGTGTGGGATGGTAGATCAGTGGTTTTCAACCTTCCTAAATCTGTGACCCTTTAACACAGTTCCCAGTTGTGGTGATCCGAGTCATAAAATTATTTCGTTACTACTCCATAACTGTAATTTTGCCACTCTTATGAACTGTCACGTAAATATATGATATGCAGGGTATCTGATAAGTGACTCCCTAGAGGGTCACGACCCACAGGTTGTCCATTGGCATAGATGGACGCTATTTGAAAAGCAGCCTTCTATTGAGCCCTTGACCTCCAAATTCTCAAGCCATGTTTCCCCTTCATGTGCTGCTTATGAACTGATACATCTTTATATCTCCCAGTCATTAGACACCAAATGAAAAGAGCAAAGGATGACCTGGTCTAAAGGCAGAAGAGGGCAGAATTGAGCTGGGGGAGCTCATGCTCTGAACAGCTAGCATATCAGGAAATGAGTCTTTAAGGTTTATGTTTTAGAACAATATAAGATTGCAATCCTAATTTTTAAGGCATGTGCACACAATCCCCAGTGGTTCTTGAACAGCAAAACAGGTGTTATTTAACCTCAAAGCAGGGGTGCAGTGTGCTTCCAGCCAGTCTCTCAGCAAATGAAACACAAAATAGGTGGCCAGAGTGCAGACCCAACAAGGCATACATACCATGACAGGGCACAGTTGATTTCCAAGGAGGAATGGACAGGTGTATTACAGTGCCATTTCCCAACAGGTCCCAAAAAGGCTAACTTGGCAGCAATGGCTGGCCTACCTTCCCTGTCAATCATAGCTCTAACAATCTTTAAAGAAATTGAGATGACTGTTTACACTGGGTTTGAATGAAAGATCTCTATGGGCAAATTCGCTGAAATGACTTTTATGTCCTTGACATTCAAATAAAAAAAACTTGGGATAAAAACTTGAGGAGAAATTCACCTTAACTGACCTATATTTAAGAAATTTTGTTCTGAAGATAGTATTTTCAATCTTTAATATGACATAAGAAAGGAGATATATGTATAAATACTAAACAATCATGAATATCTACAAAAGCTATATACCTCAACAATTCAGTTTTTAAATCACTGTGTGTGTGTGTGTCTATGTCTGTGTGATACATATATGTATGTCTGTGTCCATCTGTGTATGATACATATGTGTGTGTAGGAGGAGAGTGGATGCATATGTGTGTGTGCATCTGTATGTGATGCCCGTGTGTGTATGTGTGTGTGTGTGCGTGTGCGTGTATGTATGATGCATATGTGTGCATGTGGAGGACAGAGATCAACCTCAGGTATAGGTGCCACTACATGGGTACTTTCTAGCTTATGTTTTAAACCAGGATCTCTCCCTTACTGGAACTTGGAGGCAAGCATGGCTGGGCAGCTGGCCCCACCTTCCTAGCACTTGGACTCCGAGCATGGGGTCCTGGGTAGTGAACGCAAGTCTGCATGTTGGCATGACAAACAGTTTACCAACTGAACTGTTTCGCAAATAAGCAATACAGCTTTAAAATGTTATCCACACCATATTCACCATTTAAATAAGCTCCACGACAGCAGTTTCGTGCATATTACATACCCTGATCATATGTACTCCCTAGTTACATCTGTCACCCCTCCTCCTCCCACTGGTCCCCATTTTCGCCCCACTCGGTCAACTTTTACTTTCATGCCTACCATTTACTTTCTAAGTTATTTAAACATACATTTACTTACTCCTGACATTTATTATAAGCATAAAATTATAATGATGTTTTTAAAATTATAATGAAGACAATCACCACTTAGGTACAATTTAACAAAACTGAATCATCTTTTCAGACTATTAATCACTTAATGGCTAAACAATTGAGTATCTGTGACATATTCGGGTTTGCTCTGAACTGATGGATAAAATTGTATACATTCATCATGTACTTTCATGTGTGTAACCTTTAAAATAATCTAAGACATTTCAGCTCCTAGGATAAAAGGCAATAGTTACCCTTTGGAATAAGACCATCCTCCCAGACAGTCATATAAGGCAGCCTTCCAAGAAATGCTCATCGATAAGTAGTGTCATTGCCATGTGGACATCACAGTGTAAGGACACAAAGTCAGACACCAACACATGGCAGGGCAGTATCACCTAGAGGCAGCACGTACACTGTCTGTCACATCATTACAGGGTATGCCACAATAGTCTTAGTTCTTGTCTCCATAATGTCTCCTTGCAAAATGAGCTTCTTTTCAATGCTTGCAAGGAAGCCCAGCACCTTATGAAATAGGCAGACCGCCATAGCAAAGCCCATTTGTGGAAGTCTGGTCAGAACCTATAAACTCAAGGCAAAACGAAAATATCCAGCAGCCTCGAGAACGGCCCTACATTTGTACTTGTTTAAGCCAAACATCTGGGACAGACCCAAGTCAAACAATATGGAGTTGATAAATTCTATCATTAGAAAAAGAAACAACTCAATTTGGGTTACTCCATGATGTGCAATTCCAAAAGAAATAAGCTTTGCCCTCTGAGGGCTTCCCTAAACCGAACAGTGCTACCCGGAAGTCAGCTGCCTATGTGAGCCTCCATTAACACACTTTCCAAAACCTCAATTCCACTCTCTGGAGAGAATAAAGCATTCCAGTATGATGCCCAGTCCCATCAAACATTTATCATCACCCAAAGCCAGACGAGGCCGTCCACAGCAAGCATATTTCTGCCACACTATAGCAGGCTGCACACTCACCAACAGACAAAGCTGTGATGTTTTCTGGCAATGGGTGCTGGGAGCATCTCCTGGCACAAGAAAGGCAGAGAGGCCTTTATTCTGTCCAGTTGCCACTCCCTCCACTCACTATTCTTGTTCTGAAGGAGTACTAGACTTGCCCTGTGGGCTATGGCTTGGACTTGATGGACTGAAGAAAAACTACAGCTTTAGATGATCTGATAGAAATGGCGGAGACCTGGAAGGAGAAACTTTCTTTACAGGAAAACTAGGGTGTAGGGTCACAGTTGGAGATGGAGTTCTCAAGCTAAGGCAATCTCTAGTTTCAGGGCATGAACTATGTCTGAGACACCAGGATCTTAATTTCTACTGTGGGGCATATTGCCGTTTCACGCACAGAGCACCATGATAAGCCTGTATCCTAAAACTGCACTGTTCTTCTTAGCTGCTTGGTTTATTTCTTTTGAGTCACATATGCAGAATGTTACCTGGATAAAATAAAAACCATAAAGGGCTTCTTTTCTGAAGTCTCTTGGAGAGTATAATGTACTCCTTTCTAAGGCACCCATAAAAAGCTTAATATTTTTAGGAAAATTTTGAGATATAATTTATATCATACTTCCATCCAAAAACTATTAGCCACAGGGATAGTAGCTGGTAACTGGGTCAATTAAAATCCAACAGCCACAAAATGTCAGACACCTGTAGAACAGTTTCCTCCTTGATGAAAAAGTTGCATCTTCTAGGGAATTTAATATGTTTACAAGGAGGAAGTAAACTCAAAATAGCTTCAGGAAGTCCCTTAAGCCAACCAGATTCACTAGGTCCCTTTGCCCCCGAGAGTATGTAATGACTAAAGACTGATGAGAGTCCCTCCCAGAGGAGTCCAGTCGCTTACAAGAAGCAGAGACCAGATAAAGAGCCTGGGAGACACAGAAACCAGGCAAACTGCCCACAAGAAGCAAAGACCAGCTAAGCTGCCTAAAAGAGACTCAGCTACCTGAGCCATCTGGAAGGGATACTCTGCAACCTGTTGAACTGCCTGCAGGAGGTTTGTTAGTTGTCACCCCTGCTGGGGTAGGCTTTGGTGATATAGCTGTCTCTGAGTCACTTCTGCTCCTTAAGTAACTCTAATAGAACTCCAGCAGTATGAACAGTGGAGTTCACCAAGCTGAACTTTGATCTGTCATAGACTCCTATTTGGAGTGAGTAGCTGTAGATGTGTGTGTTATGTCTTCCCACAAAAAGTCTGGCACACAACAGACACTCAGTTCAAGAGAAATCATGGCACATAGAGCCATTAGACAAGAGATTTAAAGAGCAGGATGTCCTAGTTAGGGTTACTATTGCTCTAATGAAACATGATGATGAAAGCAACTTGGGGAAGAAAGGGTTTACATGGCTTACACTTCCAGGGGGTCCATCACCATGGGAAATCAGGACAGGAACTCAAGCAGGGCAGGAACCTGGAGGCAGGAGCTGATGCAGAGGCCACGGAGGGTGCTGCTTACTGGCCTGTTCCCCTTGCTTGCTCAGCCTGCTTTCCTATAGAACCCAGGACCACCAGCCCAAGGATGGCACCACTTACAGTGGGCTGGGCCCTCACCCATCAATCACTAATTAAGAAAATGCCTTACAGCTGGATCTTAGAGAAGCATTTTCTCAGTTGAGGTTCCCTCCTTTCAGATAACTCTTGCTTGTTTCAAGTTGACATTAGAGTAGCCAGTACACAGGGTATTCCAAAAGGATGACTCATTAGGTTCAAGCAGCCACAAGTTGGCATTTAAATGTTCAAGCTTTATGTTATTATAATTCAACATATGGCAGGGCATTTAACTATGGAATAGTTAAAATAGAATCATTTCTAGACTGACAGGATGGCTCACGTCCTGATGACTGTCAGCTAGAATCAGATCAATTAATAGAATAGTAAAACAAAAATGGGCCAACTGCTTCTGAGCCACCATAAGATTTGGCATGAGGCTCCATCTTGGCCATGTGGTGGACACTCCCCTCGTCAGAGCTCATGTGGTGGAGTGTTTTATGGCTACTCATGCCTGAGTAAAATTGAGTGAGGCTGCCACCCAAGTCCATAACAGTGATTATGGATGGCTGTGTCCCTACTCCAAGATGTCTATGGGGAAGGTGATACGCAAAATCTAATCCCAGAGGAGAGTGGGAAAGCAGTATAATAGAAACAAGAACCTATAATAATCCATCATGTATCTGCTTCTACTTGTAGGGCATAATGAAAACCAAAGTGTGCAAAGTTGCTGTCAGTATCAATCAAGCCCGTAAAATCTCAATCCTGAGAGACCCAAGAAGGACCACAAGTCCTCGTAGCTCTACTGCACTTGGAGATATGTAAATGCCTTTGAAGACCAGTTCAACGTGCAAGGGATGTTTTGCTTGTTCCCAAAGATGTCAGAAGTCCCAAGTCCCACCAAGCCTAACATGACCTAAGAGCTCTCAATAAAGGTTTCTATAAGGGAAGATGGAGGGAGGCTGTTTGTCCAGCCAACGCGGTCCTTCTCCAGTGCTGAGTTTCAAGCACAGAATGCCTCCCCAAAGGAACTCTCTGGCCAAACACAGAACCAAAACTACTAATATATATGGAAATGAAACAAATTCTCAATCAAATGATCCTTTCCACTGTAATCTGTTAATCACAGGTATAGGAGAAACTAGGGTGACTGAAGGCTTAGCTGAAGTCATGGGGTGGGGAGGAGTAATGGGGCCCAAACTAGGGTTCAGGTCTCCAAGGGTATTCCCCAAGTCCATACCAGCGGTCCCTCTGGTTTAAACTTGCATGATTTCCACACGGGAGCACCACTCATGATGAGTCTCCAAAAAATGCTGTTCCTGTTTCTCCGATTCAGAAAGCAGCCATGCTTGAAGCTTCCTTGTGACTTTTTTATTTTATTAAGCCCTCAAATCACAGTTTATCAGCTTAGCAATCTTGAGGCAATATACAATAACACTGCCAACAACTTGGTTATAAAAATTCATCTTTCTCTTGATACTTAAGATAAAAATTTAGAACCCGAAAGTCTTAGCAAAATCTTTTTTTTTCCTTGTCATGCTGGGTGTTGAACCCAGGGCCTTGAACAAAAGCTCTACTACTGATTTATAGCTCTGACCCCTGATCGTGTTCTCTCTCTCTCTCTCTCTCTCTCTCTCTCTCTCTCTCTCTCTC
>NW_021619940.1:127066-201967 GCF_004785775.1 Grammomys surdaster
TTTCTCTCTCTCATATCTCTCTCTCTCATATCTCTCTCTCTTTCTCAATCTCTCTCTCTCTCTCTCTCTCTCTCTCTCTCTCTCTCTCTCATAATTAGAAAGCATATTTAAAGCTACCACGACATAATACCTCCTTCATCTAGTTAGATGGTTCATTCAAGGTCAGCTGGTTCATCATGGAGCCTGATCTATTTAAGTTAATTGAAAAGAATGTTATTTGGCATTCTGTCTTCTGATTGGTGCTCTAGAAAACTTGCAGTGCTAAAAGCCAGGGTGGAGACATAAGAGTTGCTGGAGCTGCTCTCAGACAGACTCACTAAAGCAACTGAAGGAAGAATTAACTGGAGTACTGCACTCGCTGTTGTTCACAAAGAAAACAGTTAAGTTCTCCCATGAGCTGGCAAGCTGAAATGTGAAGATATGGCCCATCCAGCAAAGCATACTTAGATGCCTGGTTTTAAAAAGCGTTCCCTGGGTGAATAACAACACTTAAGAGGATCTCTCAAATCCACTTGTTTTCCATATCAATCTTTTTACAAAGAGCCTTGACTGGCCCAAAGGAACAGCCTCATCAGAGGATAGCTAATTTGTCTGTGTGCGGCCATCATCACAGTTAAAAAAAATTGAATGAGATACGGTGTGTAAACCGCTCAGTGTAGCACAGGGAAATAATATGTGACCAGTAGCTGTCCTGTGTTCATTCATTCTGAGCCAAGCATCATGGGTTGGCTGGGAGTTCTCAGACCTTTTGCAATCTAGGACCTAATCTGTGAGCAGATGTAGAATGCTCTGAAGGTGAGGAAAGGAAATAGATGCAAAGTTCTCCAACGAATCATTGTAAGGACACACACACACACACACACACACACACACACACGTGCGTGCGAACTTCAGACACTTTGCTAGCTATATCTACCAGCCCTCCAAAGAGCATACCCCATAGCCTCTTAATAATAATGGCTTTTGTCATTTCAAGAGATTTGCTTCTGAGAAACAGCATTGCTCCAACTGCCCCCTGGTGAGCAATCTAGGAGTGATAGCATATTCTCTGTGTTGTTGGGATATAATTTTTAAATAAGAAACTGCCACCAAGTGTAACTGTAATTTTTCTGAGCTCTAAGTTGAAGTTTGAGGAGTCCGGGCTGACTCTCCCATCTGGTTAATTACTATAATTAAACCTTACAAAGTTTTTTTCCCCCAAGTATGCAAAAACCATGCACGCACACATTTTTTTAAAGCAGGTTGTCCACAGTTTAAAAAAAAAAAAAAAAACCGCTGCACAGCTCCCAGGCGTGTCTTTCCTGGAAATAGTATCTTTTTGACATAATTCCCACGACAGTGTGAGAAGGTTGTACCTAAATCTGTGGGTAAAGTCCGCGAGTGGATTTCCAAGGCCAGGCTGCTTGCTAAGAGAAAAAGTGGTAAGGAAGAGAGGTGCCACCTCTCGGAAGACCGGAAGCCCACCTGAGGTTTTTCCCTCCTGCGACCTCCAGCTGCCCCCACTCAGCGCCTACGGTAAGGGTAAGGCGACACATGCACGCCACTGCCTATATGATTTGCGACTGGGCAGGTGAACTCTTCCTGCGGCTGAATGAATAATGAATGGAGCCGGGAGTGGAAACAGGGAGAGAGAGAGCCCAGCCGGCAGATGAAGTCGTCCCTCTCCCAGTCCGCCACTCTCTTCCCCTCTGCAAGTGCAAACCCAGCCACTGTCCCCGCGGCTCTGAGCAGGTGAGAGCTCACTGCGCGCCTGGGGGGTTGGGGGGGAGCGGCAGCAGACTCAACACGTCACACACACACACACACACACACACACACACCTTGATTTATTGATTTACTATCTGAACCGAGATTGCGTATGCTATACTGGCGACAACCCTCAAGTCTCCTTTCTCTCCCCAAGCTCTTGAAGAAGTGGGCTGGAGCCCCCCAATGAAAACCCAGGGAGAAGAGAAGCGCATACACTGCCGTTGACCACTTTTTGTTCCTTGTTCCTTGCGAAGCTGGCAGCCTCGTGCTCTCGGTACCGAGTAAGATTTATTTCATTACAACTGAAACCTCAACATCCAGAGCACTCTAACCTACTACTTACAAAATCTTAAGCGTCTTTAAGGGGAAGACTTACTGGGGCGAGGAAAGCAAAAAAAAAAAAGGACAGTGGAGCGTGGGTGACGATTCTGTTTCACAGGAGTGAGAGAGCAACTGCTCGCTTCTCACTTAGGCTCCAAGTAATTGTTGCTTTTCCTTGAGGAGTGGAGTAGAAGTGGAAGGGAGATCCATCCAGGTTCAGAAACGTCACCTCTAGAGACCACCCAACCCCTAAAAGCAAAGAGGAGGCCGTGGCCGGGCTGAGATATGACCGCCAGAGAAAGCAGGAGTGTGGATTTCAGCCGGGAGGAAAGCCCACTCCATGTCCACCTCTCGCCTCAAATCAAAACTTCCACCCAACAACCCACGACTCTAAACCCGGCTGAGTCTTTTAAACTGCACAGACGAACACACACGGGGTTCCACTCTTTTTACCTTCGCAATGAGGCAATACTGCAAATTCCGCCAGCGCTAGGGCCACCCCGAGCCACGCTTGGAGGACACCCATCGCCGCCGCGGCACTCTCGCAGGAGGAGCCCAGCCTTCAGCATCCAAGAACCTGCTCTCCGCCAAACCCCAGGCTGCGGCGCCAGCGCGGGGAGCCGGGATGCGCAGACAGTGGGGAAGCGCGGGCTGCTCGGCCGGGAGCCGAGGTTGACCGGGTGGACCGGAGAAGGATGCGGCCGACAGCAACCCTCAGTCAGCCCCGAGGCTCACTCCGCTCTCTGGCAGAGCAGCCACCAACGCGAGCCGAGCCTGCGAGGAGGAGGTAAAGCTCAGACCGCCGCCAAGTCTAGCAGGAAAGTTGCAGGTCAGCGGCTGCTGGAATCCGGCAGCATTGCCTCGGGCTAGACCAGTTCCTCCCGAGGTCCCTGACTGGCGAGCTGCAGGAGCAGCTTCCTCCTCTGCAGCTTTTCAAAGTTCTCTCGGCACGCCCCCGTCTGTCGGTGTAGCACCGGCCGAGGGGGGTCGCCGCGAACGCGCCGGGCCGGGCCACAGCAGCGCTCGGGGAGCTCGGCGGTGCAGGGCCGCTGGCTGCAAACTTTGTGCGGCCCTGCAGGAGCTCAGGGACCCGGGGGCGCTGCGACCGCACCGCACCACGCTGCCCGGCTGCTGCAGGCGCTTCCAGAGCTCCACGCGGAAGGCGGCGCAAGGGACGCTGCTGCCACTTTCTCGCCCCCCTCCCCCGCCCCTCGCCGAGAGGAGGAGTGCTGAGGGGCGCGGCTTGCTCCACACCGACGCCCACCTCCCCGCACCGTGCACACCCGAGCTGCGCTGCAGGGCGGAGGTGCGATTACCCAAGTGAAGGTGGAGCCATAATTGTAGATGCACCGAGGAAAGAGAGAGGCTGGAACAGACGCCTCCGAACTCAATGCTCCTAGATGAGGGGCCTGGAAACGCAAAAGATAAGTCCCCGAGTGGATCCCCGCATTTAAAGCACACACGCTCCGCCTTCCTCCGCCTCTCTCGCCTCCTTCCTCTCTCCTTTGCTGGGTGTGAAAATGGACCCAGAGACTCTGAGCTTTGGCAAAGATTCCAGAGAGTCACGTGGGGAAGGGGAGCCGCGGTGAGGGGGTGGGGGAAGGAGAGAGAGAGAGCAACCTGATCCCCTTATTCATCCTGCAGGAGTTGGATTGGCTTTGTCTGAGGCGGGATCAAAAGTGGTCACACCGAGGGCGGGGTTGGAAACAGGCGGTTAGGTCTCCATTCAGACACTGTTGAGGGTACAAGAGCCAGGTCCACAGGAGAAGCTAGTTAGGGGCAGGGTGCTCACACTCAAGTCCTAACTACCACCTCTCCACCTCTCGGCTTGCCCACTGCTGCCGAACACAGAGCCTGGAGCAGAACTGATGGCCTTCTTCGCTTTTTAGACCCTCAGGAATTTTCCCTGCAGTCTGGCAGTCTTTGGGCACGTGTGTTCTAGGGTGAGATTCCCACGGTGAGTGCACCTTTAGAGCCTCCTAAAAGACTCTGAAAATACCACACGATCTGGGTGGGTCCAGCTGCGCCTCCAAATGTCAATGACTTGGAAGCCAAAGTCAGGGCAAAAGCATCCTGGTGTGCACACTTGGTGGTAGTTGAGGGATAGGGTGAGGTCTGGTTTCCAGCCAGTACTGAGTGATAGCTATTTTTAGAGGACTAAATAAAAATAGCTGGTCCAGGTTTGATCATTTTGTAACTGGGGATCGTTGCATGGGAGAGATACAGACTGGGCAGGCAGAGAAGATTCTCTGCCGGTCTTGGCAGAATTGTGACTGTCCAGAAAGGACTTTGAAGTGGCAGTGAACATGGTGCTGTTCAGGGTGGTGGGCAGGGATCTTAGAAGACTCCAATATTGCTGACGACCATAGGGCAGGCCCATGTTCTAAAGCACACAGAAAGTACCTGGACTCTTCACTTTTTAGAATAAGTGAATGAAATGAAACTGGAGGGTTCCTGTAACTGTCGCCCCTTGACCACAGCAACATTCGATTGGCCTAGGTGTTGCTGTTGAGTATTCAGAGGACTTAGGGATAACCCAGCTCTTCCTCTACGTTCCCCTGAACCGCTGTGGGGACAGCAGCGTTTTTAATCTCTGTATTTGAAGCACATACGGAGACTCTGTAAACACTTGTTGAAAGAATGGACGGAATCAAACCAGTAATCATCACCGCCAGAGTTCAGCCACAGCTTGGATGGGACCTCCCACTTCCCCTCTTTCCTTTAGAAACGATTTTCTCAGGCCAATGGAAAGTACTGTTCAAATTCAGATTGTTACGCACTAACAATCCCTTACCCCTCCTAAACAGTTTTTCTGTAGCCACCACTGTCTAGGAGTAACTTAAGACAACTGTTTTCCCTAGAATAAACTATTTGATTTTGTTTTTAAGAAAGCATACAGTTGTTGCACTTAAAGGGTTCTCAGACCATCTTTTGTACTTGTTAAAGGAAAATAATCTTTAAAAAGAAAAAGGTGAAGGGAGAGGCAGGGGCATTACCATGTGCTACCGTCATACTGGCATTCAGGGCTCTTAACAATTGTTCATATAGCATCCACCCTTCACCGCAAGCCCCCCACCAGTTCCATGGTCTTCTCCCTACCCCAGAAGCAGATAGTCCAAGGGTTCCACTCCAAAAGCACCAAAATCTCTGTTCACAGGGAACTGTATTCTTAATACTGTTTCTTCCTGTGCCCACAGCCCGTAACTTTTGTTACCACATTCCACAGTATCTCCTTAGATCAGCCCTGTCCTGTCTCTTTACATGACCTGGCCTCCTGCTGCTCACCTGGTGGATATTATAGACTTTGCTATGTAATCTGTCAGTAACTGTGTGAGTCGGGTGCCCTTGTTATTTTCATGGACAAGTGCAATGACTGATGGCCCTGAGTCAGATGATTAATTTATAACAACACATTAGAGAAGCAGCCCTACCTACTATAAGAGTCAGACGGCCACATCTCAGTATCTCAACACAACAATCTGTCGGTCTATCCTGTTCCCTGGACACCCTACACCTTGTGCCTTGGGACACCTGTGAGCCCTTCCTGTAGCCAGATCATCATGGCACATATGAAACACACTGCTTTACAGAAATGACAGGAACATCATTGTCCTTGCCCTTGTAGTCCAAGAATGAGCTGCATGTCCCACCCCCTACAGCCTACCTAGAAGACTGCAACTGGAACACATAGGGCACAGTTTGGGATTTAGTAAGTCCTCACCATGCTGCTTTTACTGTTCCTACTGCCTTAGCTTTCCTACCAACAGCAAGACTCCAGCTGAACCTTCCCTGCTGCTTTGCTGACCTTTGACCCAGAGTCTACTGTTTGTCCTGTCTATCTTTCCTCTACTTCCCTCTCTACTCCACTGACCCTCTTACTTCCTTCCTTCCCTCATTTTCCCTTCTACTCTGTACAGCCTCTTCCTGTCTCTCTTCTATAGCTCTCTCCTCTGGTTTCACCCTACCTTGAGAGTTATTGAGGTTTTAATACATTTCTTCTGGTATGTCGGCTGCTGCCTACTTGCTGTGTAAACATGAAACCCCGAGTTTGGATTCCCAGCACCCGCATAACAAGCCTCAGATTGTGGGGAGGCTCTGATCCTACCATTGGAGAAGTAGAGAGAGGTATTTCCCTGGGGTCTTCAGACCTAGAGCAGTTTAGCCAAATTGCTAAGTTCTGTGTTCAATGAGAAAATCAAGTGGAAATTGATCAAGGAAAACACAAGATGCCCTTCTCTGACAAGTGTTTTACAAATGTGAATGTCTCTGCTCTTGGGAAAGTGATGCATCCTTCCTTATCTTTCTTTCCTTCTTTCTTCCGAGTATTTCTTTTTTTTTTTTTTTTTTGAGGCCTGCTGATACTTGTGTTCTTTTCTATGTAGAATTTTGCATTTCTCATACCGTCAGTATATTAATGATTTCTCATACCGTCAGTATATTAATCATTCTCTACAAACTCAGATACTGTTTTATAAAAAGAAGAGGCAACCTATCGTTTGTGGGAAGTAAGTTTCCTTATCAATATCATTTGAAATGTACACAAGGTTAAAACCAAGAAAAAAGACTTTATACCTAGAACAGTTTTACTGGAATAAAATGAGCAAACCCTCCAAGGTTTTAAAATGCATTTCTCTGTTTTATTTCCCTCGCTCCAGGTAGCTAGCCAATTCTTGCACCTTGTTTAGATCATAGCAATTGTATTCAGCAAGAGTTTTTTTTTTTTTCTCATTGGTTGAATTCCCTGCCTTAGCAGTTGTTAAATATTTTTAATACTGCTTCTGTGCCTGCCACTGCAGGAAGCTAGGCAGTGGAGGTCGCTGGAAAGGCCAAACAGCCACAGCCAATAAAAGGGAAGCATGTGGACACTGTAGCACAGTTCCTTTTTTTTTTTTTCTTGTGTAGGTTACATTGCCTTTCGGTTTTTAAATAAAACCTCAGCAAACCTGTCCCTCCTGTGTCTCCTTCCAGGTGTAATCTGTTGTTCTCTGGATTCTAGCGTACTTCGTCCTTGCACCTGGAACACCCTGAGTACCACAGCCTAACACTTGCTGGTTAGGAATGCCTGATAGTCACGGAAATCAGACAAAAACTACCAACAACTGAATAAGAAACTCAGTTTTTCCTTTGCTAATTAGTTACTTTTCTGAGCTGTATGGTCCCATTTGTGACTGTTTCTGTTGCAAGACCTAAGAAGAAGACAGATCTAACAAGAGAAGGTGAGAAAGAACACAGCAGGAGAGGAAAAATAGAATGCAACTATAGGTGTGGAACCTTAGGAACCCAACCTGGGCCCCTGTGCTCAACAGCCAACTATAGGACTGTGTGGTCACCCTGCTTGGCTCCCACCCTGCTTGGATCTGCTTCTTCCTTAACAGGTCCCTATTCCTCTCCTTTGGAATGGAAATGTTTGCCTTGTGCTATTGCGTCTGAGTGTTTTAGTTTTACAGGAAGGAATTTGCTTCAAGTTTCAGAGTGGACTTCGACCTTGGACATCCAGAGTAATGCTGTGAACTGGCAAGACTAGAAGCATTCCTCGGGGTGGGGTGAGTGATCTTTTCCCCTTTATTTGTTTTTTTTTAAGACAAGATTTCACAGTGTATGCCAGGAAGGTGTTAGGGTCATGTTCCTCCTGCTCCTTCCTCCCTGGTAGGCGTGCATCACCATACCTACACATTAGAGATGAGTGTGTTTGGGCTCCAGAAACAAATGTTGTGATTTAGATTCTAAGCATTCCTCAATGGTCATATGCTGAAGGCCTGGTCCCCCAGCTGATGGTGCTATTGGGACATGGTAGAACCTTTAAGAGCTGAGCTTAATTGGATCAAGTTTGGTTCTTGGTGCTTGTCCTTGAAGGGTTTACTGAGATCCCAGCTGTAGTGCTCCCTGCTGTTATGCTCCCTGTTGTAGTGTTCCCTGCTGTAGTGCTCCCTGCTGTAGTGCTCCCTGCTGTGATGCTCCCTGCTATAGTGCTTCCTGCTGTAGTGCTCCCTGCTGTGGTGCTCCCTGTTGTAGTGCTCCCTGCTGTGATGCTCCCTGCTATAGTGCTTCCTGCTATAGTGCTCCCTGCTGTGGTGCTCCCTGCTGTGGTGCTCCCTGTTGTAGTGCTCCCTGCTGTGATGCTCCCTGCTATAGTGCTTCCTGCTGTAGTGCTCCCTGCTGTGGTGCTCTCTGCTGTAGTACTCTGCCTCAGTACACACCCCAAACAATGGAGCCAAGGTACCAAGAACTGACACCTATGAAATCAGGAGACAAAATAATCCTTTCCTCTTTTAAGTTGATTTTCCTCAACTTCCCCCTCTATCCCAAGACAGAAAACTAATACAACAATATTTCCAAATGCTCTTTTTGAGGGTTATGTAAGGAAGTATTCCAAAATAGACATTATGTTGGCCCCACCCCAGTGTATACAGTAAAATATTCTCAATGGTCCATCTATAATACAGAATGGATTGGGTAAATTGTGAGAGCTCCAGGAGAAGGCACAAAGCTAGTTTCAAACTCCAAATGTGAAACGCTCCCATATACAAAACTTTAATGTCATGGGACAATGTCCCATGTGAAAAAATTTCACACCTGTCTTCATGTGAGCTGCAAGCAGACCACAGATATAAAATGATCTTCAGATTATATTTATAAAGTATATACAAAGCAAGTGAATTTCTTGTTTAGAATTAAGTCTCAATCTGAAGTATCACATTACATAGATCCAAAAGTGCTGAAACTTCAAATACAAAATCTGAACCCCACACACACCATTTCCATCCTTAAGCATGTCATATAAGGGATATTCAACTTGTATTATAGAAATAATTGAAATTGGTATCTGAAGCTCATCATACAATGGGAGGCACACAATTCAGTACACAGTTGATTCTATACTTTGTCCCTATATGTGTATGTACAGGCACACGTGCGTATACACACACACACACACACACACACAATCAATACAAACATATTTTGAAAATTGCACACAAGAATATTATCTCTGAGATTCCGGGTGACTTTTCATTCCTCTCTTGAGCTTACCTGGATTTTCATTCTTCTGAATGAAATTTTTCTGAGCACATATTTACTTTTGCAATGAAAAATCTTATTGAGGAGATTTTTCAAACAACAAAAGAAGCCAGTTCAGCTTGGCTTCATGCATTTCATTTCTGTTATGAAAGACGGAAGTTTATATGATAGAAGGTGTTGAGATTTAGTTCACCTTAGCAGCTGAAGGATGGTCATTTGTCTTCCTCGGCTTTGGGCAGACATGATAATGGTCGCCATCATTTTCTGGATATGCAGAATGTCACATTTTTACCAGGTCACCCACAAATTCATCGAGCCATAACGAAATCTAGGTCCACAGCATTCAGTACAATAGCTGTGGTCTCACATGGCTACTGGGTCTTAAGGAGGTCCATCAACACTGAAACGTGCCAAAGGACAGAATATGCTAGGTGTTCAAACACTTGGTAAAAGAAATTGTGTGTCAAAATAATAATACTTTCTGTTGTGTTAGAATTATGTGCACAATGTGTAATTAACACTGAAATTGATTGGGTGTGATGGTGCACACCTGTACCCCACTAAGGAGTCAAGGCCAGGAAGATCAGGAGTCTGAGGTCAGATTTGGGCTCTATATCAAGAACCTATCTCAAAACAAAAGTCCCTCAGTTTACCTGTTTCTCTTTGGTTTGGTGTTTTGGGTTTGTTGTTTCGTTTTGGTGTTTGTTTGCTTAAATTAAAAGCAGTTACTAGTAAGCAAGGTTAATGTGTGTTCACTATAGACCTATGAAGCAGTTTAAAAATAAAGTAATATCAAGCAAGGGGATGAAGCAACTTGAATTCCCATAAATACTGATTTGTTAATGGAAAATGAAAGCCAATTTGGAAAACAGTTTAATAGTATCTTATGAAGCCAAACATGAATTTACCATATGACTTAGCTGCCTTACTCCTAAATATTTACTAAAGAGAATTCATACGAGATTCTATAGATGACTGTTTACATTGACTTTCTTAGTTACCAAAACCAGTAACAGCCAACTCCCTCAGCTAGAAAGTAAACAAACTGTCCATAGAAAAGATGATGACTTAAGCAGGCATGGTTGTGACACATGCCTTTAGTCCTACCACTTGGGAGGCAGAGACAGGCATATCTCTGAGTTTGAGCCTAGCCTGGTCTACAGAGCAAGTTCCAAGATAGCCAATACTACACAGAGAAACCTTGTCTGAAAAAATCAGCAGAGGAAGAGGAAAGAAGGAAGGAGGGAAGGAGAGAAGGAGGGAAGGAAGGAGGAAGGGAGGGAAGGAAGGAGGAAGGGAGGGAGGGAGAGAGGGAGGAAGGGAGGGAGGGGAGGGAACAAGGGAAGGGAGGGAGGGGGGGAAGAAGGAAGGAAAGAAGGAAGGAAGGAAGGAAAGAAGGAAGGAAGGAAAGAAGGAAGGAAGGAAGGAAGGAAGGCGGGAAGGAGGGAGAGAGAGAGAGAGAGAGAGAGAGAGAGAGAGACTGATTATGGCTTAAGTAAACGAAGCAAACCACAGACATACATGATGGCATTGATGAGCAGTATTATGCCACATCTGTAATTCTAGCTACTTAGAAAGACAAGTGGAGCCTGTATCCAAAAAAAATAAAATAAAAAAGAGGATAAATTTTAGTTTTACTACGTGCAAGCTAACTCCTATTTTAAGGCAATGTTGGAAAGCAAGCACTATGTTCAGACATCATATCATAACATAATAATAATACTGAAGTCAATTAAAACTACACATCTGCTGCACATCAGCTATGGATCTAGCAGCACAGCTTTAGACAGCGGGCATTGGGAGACAAAGCACTGGCCCAAAGCTCTGCCTCCTCAAAGCCAGATATAGGGTAACAGCATTCCAAGATAGTGGATTCTCAACAAGTCAACATTCAGGGCAGCAATATGGAGCAAAAGCCCAGAACAACTCTCAAGGGTGAGTGAGAGCAAGAGGCAAGCCTTGTTTTCCTGAGCATGGAGATTTCAAGTTGCTTGTTACTTCAGCATAACCTGGCCCATCCTGACAAATGCTGCTTTCCTCTGTCACCCTCATGTTCCATTTCAGCCCTTTTACATTCAAAATGGTTTCCTACATGTCAAGGGAGGATCCAGTCTATGGTGGGGGCTAATCCAGGTCTAGGGAACTTGTGAGTCCCAGCAACCCTTCCTTCTGCATCATTATACCAAACTGACTCCATATTCATCCCCAACCCACATGTCTGACAGAATTTTGAATTTCACCAAACTAGCTAAGACTTGAATTATATGCTGTGCCACATTCTGACAGTCAATAGAGTTAACATCTCCACAAATTAGGATGATTAATTTATTGTTCAATCCAGGACACTTTTAAGAGAAAAAAATCATGATACTAATAAATATCCCAGAATAACACAAACACAAATCAAAATTCCCCCAAAGGACTCAGCCTCCTGGAGAAGACGTGGTCACCTGAACAAATTGGCAGTTAGGAAGGAAAGGTATGGAGAATAATGGGTGCTGAGAGGAAGCCACAGCGAGCTGTCAAAAAGATTTTTACCTCCAAGAAAAGAAATTCACATGATACTAATATTGCCACAAAATAAATTGTCTATGAAGGGAACGTCAGGTGACTATAAAGCCTCTTCCCAGCCCAGCTTTTTTACAAGGTATTCTTTCTGAGGAAGCGTAGCTCAGAATCAACATCAGGGACCGTAACTCTCCCAGTGTGTCCTGGGCGCCCCATCTTCCATCACTTCCTAAGTACCCCAGGGCAAAAATGCCAAAGAGCAATATAATCTACTGTTTCAGAAGCAAATGACAGACTCTGAGATTATTTTCATGGTGATCCAATGATTTTGGTCTCCACAAATGTTGGAAAGAAAACAGCATTATTATCTTAGGAGCCCAGGGAGAAATACCCAGGATGCAATTTAAGTTCCAGGGCTAGCTGATTAACTGACTTCAGTTAAGTCATTAATAGATGGTCTAAGTTCTTGTCTGTAATGGAGAGAGGATAATACTTGAAACCCACTTATCAAACTGGGTTCTATTTTGACTCAATTTAAGAAAATGGTTATGAAACTTTTGAAACGTTAAGAGCTCTTGCACAAGTGTAAAGCGTTATTAAGAAATTTCAGCTAGGTCAGGCATTTTTCTGTGCAAGGCAGTCTTAAGGATATAAATAATCGCTCCATTGTAATTGGATATGTAAATGCCCCCAGAGGCCTCTTTCAGCCAGCTCTTCAGATAAATCAGAACTGATGATGATGGGCGTGATATCTCTCTATGAATGAGAAGTAGAGAGTACAGACAGATGATCTCCTGTTTTGATTGATGCCAGAAGGCTATACAGTCCTTAGTTATGCCGTTTGTTTTTAAAGATGTTCAGTGACATCATCACCAGAATGAGAACTCATATGTGGTCTACATGTGTCTTCTATGGCTGTATACACTAACCGTCTATTTTCTTATTTTCTCTCTTATTCTATGAATGTCTATGTAGCAGCCAAGTTGTAGTAGGTCTGCCTTCAGATCCTCTATAGTCATTCAAGGTTAAAATGCCTGTGGACTCTGAAATGACAGGGAAAACCTAGCCCTAGCTCGCCCTGGGAGTCTCCTGGCAGACGGATAGCTCTAAGCCTGCTGTCTGTTTTTGGTTTGTTGTTGTTTTAGTAGATTATAGAGTTGAGAAATTTTCCCCCATGAGAAAAAACGAAAAAGAAGGTGGTAAAGAAGCCAGCGAGCAGCCATGGCAACGTGTCCCTTCCCATCTTTTAATGCCAAAAAGATACAGAATCTGAAAGTTGATGCCTCCAAGCTCAGAGCTAGAAGTGTTTGTTCCCTACGCTGGGCCCGTCTTGTCAGCTCAACATCTTCCCTCAACATCTGCTGTGTGCTTCTCACCAGCACACACCAGCCTGACTTTGAATCAGTGATGTACCAGATATGGCACCATGGGAAGATCAACTTAAATAAGCCAGGCAAAGATGCTCATAAAATTTGAAGTGCCACCTTAGTTTAGATGAAGAGATTCAACAGAGAAAAGATCTGGCCCAAATAAGAAAAGCAAAAAGCTATAAGACTGTGATTAGCTTCATACACATCTAAGGGTAAGACAAAGCTTATAGACTCCAGCATGGCCACGCTTCCCTCTACAGGAATAACACAAATAAATGGAGACTGTGGGTTAACCATATTTCTCTATTTAAAAAGAGAGACAGTTAGTTTTGTCCACAACTGGACTTATAAATCCTCTTACAGTCGGAAGATATTAAAATACTTAAGTTGAAGTTTGAATTGAACTGGAAGTTGTTTATAAAATACAGCTTTAGATAAACACCTCCAACTGCCTAGGTTCTTTTCATTTCCGTGTAAGAGTGGGGATTCCCTAATTGGCTACCTACATCATAGCAAAACAAAATAAAATAGTCTGAGCAACAGATGTCTTAATTAGTTGTACCTTGACTATTAAGTCATCTAGCCAAGGGGCCAGAGGGATGATGACAAAGTGCTTGCCAAGCATAGGGTCCTGAGTTCAACCCCGACCCTCCACATCAAAAGCTTGGCACTGAGAAGCGTGCTTTTTATCCTAGCAGTCTGGAGGTGGAGACAGGCAAATCCCTAGGGCCAGCCTAGTGTAATCAGTGAGCCCTGGTACCAGCAATAGACCTTACCTCAAAAGAAAATCAGGATGGGCAGCACCTTAGGAGGAACAATAGATGAAGTTGTCCTCTGACCTCTACATATCACATGCACGCACGCACGCACACACACACACACCTCAAAACTAAAAAAGTTGATCTTGAAGTTGTAGACCAGAACAGTGGTCACCAGAGTTTTTTGAAGGGAGTCAGAGAGGGGGGGTATGGGGAGAGGGAAGGGGAGGGAGGGAGGGGGCAGAGAAAGAGAAGGAGGGAAGGAGGGAGGGAGGAAAGGAGAGGGAGAGGGAGAGAGAGAGGGAGAGGGAGAGGGGGAGGGGAGGGGGAGGGGGAGGGGGAGGGGGAGGGAGAGGGAGAGGGAGAGGGAGAAGAGAGGTTGGCCTGAGACTACAAAATTACACTGAGGTAAGAAGAAGGGATTTCAGTGTTCTACAGCAGAGTGGTGTGACTCATCTACACACCAGTAATTTATCGTATACTTCAAAGTAAAAGAATAGTCTTAATACTCAAAACTGTAAATGTTTAAACTGTTGAAAATAATAGTAAATTTGATTTATCACCACATACATGAGAACATTAAAAATATTCTGTAAATATGTGCAATTATAACAATTAAAAAATGGATTTTTAAACAGATTTATAACAGAATCCTGGACTGGAGAGATGGCTCAGTGGTTAAGAGCACTAACTGCTCTTCCAGAGGACACGGGTTCAACTCCCAGCACCCACATGGCAGCTCACATCTGTCTGTGATTCTAAGATGTGACACCCTGGCACAGCACAGACATACATGAAGGCAAAACACCAATGCATATTTTTAAAAATAGACAATTCATTAATCAATTAATTTAATTAAAAAAAACAGAACCCTATGCTCAAGGTTGACTCTCTACCTTGATCATGTCGCAAGGGTCAGCAGCCTTCCTGCCTGCCCTGCCTTTGCATGCTTACTTCCATAACTGGACTGACCTCACTTTGGCATCTCAAACCCACACAGAGAAGCAGGGAGAGTTCTTAGTAGTGTAGAACTTTGCATCAGCTGCTGTACTGTTTAGCCTAGTCCTTCCTCAGACAGGAATAGATGACCACAATCAAGATATAGTCAAGAAAAGACCCATAGCTTGAAAAAGAAATGCAAAGATAACCAAATGTGGTAAGGAATCTTAGAGTTAAAAAAAACAGCATATAAGAAACAAAGATTATTTTTAAGTTGAATTTTTATCCTCAGAGGTATTTGAAAAGGCAGCATTTCTGTAAAGCAAGCCAGGCTACTATGACTTTGGAGAAAAGAATAAAAAGCAGCCAGACACATAAAGAATCTTTTAGAAAATAAAGATATGCTTAACGAAGTAAAAACGTAATAGAAGTTCTACATAATAAAACATAAATAACTGAAGACTATGCAGTAGCCTGGAGATATAAGTGAGAACATTGTCAAAACTCAGACCAATAAAAGAACAGGACCACTCGAGGCCAGAATCGGTACCAAGAGTTCTTGACAAGGAAGACAGAAGAAAAGGGAAGATGTCAGAGAAAGCCAGTGATGCTGCAGGAAGATGGGGGAGCACACAGCCTCTAGGAAGATGAGGGGAGCACACAGCCTCTGGGAAGATGAGGGGAGCACACAGCCTCTGGGAAGGTGAGGGGAGCACACAGCCTCTGGGAAGATGAGGGGAGCACACAGCCTCTGGTTTTCTCAGCTGATTCTGTAGGACAAACAGCGGATAGGGAGAGGCTTTGGAGAGTAGAAAGGGAACTGAAGAAAGTCTGGCCTAGTTTACATTTAGCATCCAAGGGAGACAGTTTGCTTGACCTGGTTTGAATAGTTACTGATCTATTTGCAAAGCTGAAAGGATCAAAGGCCAGTCAGGAAGGAGAGGGAGCATCACCTCGCAGCCCGACCTGGACTGATTTTGCATCTGGAGCAGCTGGCTGTTTGAACCAGTACAAGCGGATGGATGCTCAGAGGACCGCATCGATCCATCACACCCTGAGAAACCCAGCTGCCCACTGCACATGCACAGTAACTTACTGAAGAGCAAAGAGGATCTCAACTGATTTTCGTATTGGATTAAATACTTGAACAAGGAAAACCCAGGCAACAACCAGGATGGCCATTGACCAATGAAGCATAACATGTAGAGAGGAAACAGTTAAAACAGTATTTGGGGGATTAATGACATGCAAGAAAATATTGGTAAATGAGAGACCAGAAAGCCAAAATGATTTATTTGAAAGCATTTCAAATTTCATGTGGAAACAACTAAATGGGGTGGGTGCTCCTACAAACAAATCTAAAATGTAGATGATCAGTAGAAAAGCCCCAAAAGCAGAACTCCCAGGTAAAAGTCAAAGCCACAAAAACAGAACATTGCAGAAGAATTGGAACAAATAACCAAAAAAGAGAATCCAAAATGCTGAAAGGAAAACTCACAAATGAGAGCTTTAAGAGACAACAGAAAAGGGCTGGTGAGATGGCTCAGCTGTTAAGAGCACTGACTGCTCTTCTGGAGGTCATGAGTTCAAATCCCAACAAAGACATGGTGGCTCACAACCATCCATAATGAGATCTGATACCCTCTTATGGGATGTCTGAAGACAGCTACAGTGTACTTATATATAATAAATAAGTAGAAGTCGGGCGGTGGTGGCGCACGCCTTTAATCCCAGCACTTGGGAGGCAGAGGCAGCCAGATTTCTGAGTTTGAGAGTTCGAGGCTAGCCTGGTCTACCGAGTGAGTTCCAGGACAGCCAGGGCTACACAGAGAAACCCTATCTCGAAAAACCAAAAACAAAAAATAAATAAATAAAAATATAAATAAATAAATAAGTAGAAAACCTTTGGGCTGGGGAGAGCGCAGCCAGAGTCAGAGGGAGAAGGGAAGAGGGGCAGGGCTGAGAAACACAACAGAATAAACATGCTGGGCATAATTACTTTTTAAAATGACACACACTTGCACAAAATCTGATAAAATTATTAACAAAATCTCATATTTCCAGGCATTAATGCGAGGACGGGGGAGCAACACAGAAAAGAAAATCACATCAGGTTTCTCACAGGAAATACTGGGAATAAAAGGAAAAATATATGTGCGTGCTTTTCAAAGATGCAGAATAAGAGTCAATTCTTTATCAACCACATTCATACTTCAGGAAGAAAGAAAAAGTTTACACAACCTAGATAGGTTGCTGCTGAAAAAGCCAAGAAGCAAAATAATAATATTATTATTATTATTATTATTATTATTATTATAGTATTATAGTTCAGGACAACTATCTCAAGCCGGTAAAGATTATGCACACTAAAAAGCAATGGTGAAAGAGAAAGCTGCTAGTTTTTCAAATCAAAAGCATTATTAAAATCTAAATTCAATATAATTTTGAAGTAAGACTTATAAATAGGGAACTCAACGATAAGCAAATAATAATTTAGAATTACAATCCAGAAAAAGACAACCCCAGAAATTATAATTGAAGAATAAGAGTAGTGGGTTGGGCATGGTAGCACATGGCTTTAATCTCAGCACTTGGGAGGCAAAGGCAGGCAGATCTCTGCAAGTTTGAAACGAGCCTGGTCTACACAGTGAGTTCCAGACAGCCAGAACTACACAGTGAGCCCCTGTCAATGATGGTGATGATGGTGCTGCTGCTGATGATGACGACAGTGACAATAATAACAGTAATTAATAAGAGGCATGGAGAGAAGGGAGAGGGAGAAGTGGAATAAAATGGTGAAATGGTGAGGACAGTTGTTCTATCTCAGTTCAAAGATGGAAGAGACAAGAACAGAATTTTGAAACTGGTGTATATGGAAAAAGTAGATCTTTTAGCCTGTAAACTGTGGATCCTGGATTTGGTGTTTTTATTGCTATTTGTTTGTACTACAGTATGTCTTAAATGATGGCTCATTTACAGCATATATTACAACAAAAGTCTAAAACTATGGAAAATTTGATAATCAAATGTTGCTTATCACATTGGGATGGGTATGGCCCTCATGCCTCACTAGACAACAGCAGAGGGACTGGAGCCATTACAAGGTCCCCTTCAATTACTGGAGGTTAGGCCTCTATCCCCACCTTCACAAGTTTAGAATCGCCACAGCCCTTCTATACTTAGAGAAGGGAGGAGATGTCAAGGGCAGCCCTGCTTATACACTGAAGGCCTAAAATCAGCCATAGGCCTAAAATCAGCAATAGGCCTGTCATACATGTATACTAACACCAAGTCTTGGGTCTCTGTGGAAAAACATCGAAACAGATGGCTATAAGCTATTGTAAACAGACAGCTTTCATGGAAATTTACCAGTCTGAGGAGTCATAGACCTTGTAAATAGGTAGCTTTGGCAGATACCAACTTAGATAAGGACAAGTGAGTCATAGGCAGAGTCACAGTGACTTGTCCCCTGAACCTTCACCCAGCCAATACCCTGTTCTGAAAGATATCTGTACCCTCCCTGAACACCCACGCTCCAGTGTCATCCCCTTCCCCACATCCTGCCTTTTTGTGTTTATAACCCTTATGTGAATAAGTAAAAATTACGATTTGAAAAGTAAAAGTTGCTTATCCAACTTTAAGTGATATAACTAAATATGGCATCGGAAACAAGAAATGGTCAAAAGACATCTTAAAATAATCTGTTTGAACTAAGAAAAACAGGATCGTGGAAACGAAAAAGTTAAAACACCACTCTAAGTTCCAGAGTCTAGAATTTTAAAAATATGGTCGGGTTAAAAGAAATTCAAAGATTAACAAGCATAAATCGTTAAAAGGAAACAAAGTGTAGGTATATATCAATAAAACTAAAAGTATAAATTTTGAAGAAACAACAACAGAAAAGACAAAATCTTAGCTTAGAGAAGAAACAAATGATGACAAGAAGTCCTCTGTGGGAACCCATTGGCCACACTGACCAAAGGGGCACATCAGCGCCTTGCTCAGCCATCAGCAGAGAAACTTCCTCCTCCAGTAGATGGGAACAAATTCAAAGACCCACAGCCAGACAGTGATACACTTTGGATCACTCAGCCCTACATGGGGTGTTTTCATAAAGCCCCTCTAGTGAGGGATCAGAAGAGGCTAGGGAGTGTAAGAGCCAGAGGGAATGGAGGACACTGAGAAAACAAAGCCCTCTAAACATGGCAGGACCAACACGCACAAGACTCACAGACTGAGGCAGCACGCATGTGTGCACCAGATGGAGTCCTAGAGCAGAAAGGACAAGTGGACACAGGCCCCATCCTTAACCCTGAAGCTATCTATCTTCAGTTGATAACCACTTGCAATGAAAAATATGTTTTCTCCAAGGAGACTTAAGGGTAGGCTTCATGCTCTGCAATAAATGACCAGCACAAAATGAATTCAAGGACATCTTCTCATAATGTTGAGGTAGGGTGTGTGTGTGTGTGTGTGTGTGTGTGTGTGTTTCTTTGTTTTTGCTTATCTGCCATGGCTTCCAGTTTTATGTTTTTATGGGATTCCTGTGTATATGGATGTGTGTGTGTCTGCATCTATATTTGTTTCTAGTGCCTTTTCTTTGGCTGCTTTCCTTTTTTTTTCCCCCTATTCTAATTTGCTTTGTTTTATTGTATTGTATTTTATTAGTATTCCTTAGATGACTGGGTTTTTTTTTTTCTAATAAAAGAAAAACTGTTGGTCTGGAGAGGAGGAAAGATGGGAAGTAACTGGGAGGAGTTGAAGGGGGAAACACTTTAATTGGACTATATCATATAAAAAATACCTATTTTCAATAAAAGAAAAGAGAACAGACCCAAAGAAACTAAACAGGAAGGAAGGTCCAAGCAAAGATGCTTGAATTTCACTTAGAAGGGAGAATGAAATAGTCATAGGAGGCAGACAGAGAGAGGAAATTGGGTGGGAAAGGGGATGGGGAGAGGAATGAGAGGATCAACATGAGGTGCGGGGAGAGATAAGAGAGAGGGCTAGAAGGCCAGGAGAATGAATGGCGGAGTCAGGAGCTGGTGGCTCCTGACTCTCTAGGAGGTGCCAGAGCCCTGGGATGGGGACAGCTCCCAAGAGGCTATGGGGTGACTTTAGCTAAGACTCATAGCAATGGGAATATGCAACCTGAAGAGGCTACCTCCTGTAGCCAGACAGGAACCCCGGTGGAGGGATAACGCACCAACCCACCCACAAAACGTTGGACCCAAAATTTGCCCTATGTACAAGAAATGTAGGGACAAAGATGGAACAGAGACTGAGGGAATGACCAACATGAGATCCATCCTATGGGTAATCACCAGTATCTGATCCTATTAATGATACTCTGTTGCACTTGCAGACAGGAGTCTAGCATAACTGTCCTCTGAGAGGCTCCACCCAGCAGCTCACTTAGACAGATGCAGAGACCCACAGCCAAGCATTGGATGAAGCTTGGGGACTTTTATGGTAGATCTGAGAGAAGGATTGATATCCCTGAAGGGGATAGAAACTCCCAAAGGCGGCCAACAGAGGCAACTAACTTGGATCCTTGGGATCCAAGGATCACCACCACCCAAAGAGCATATACAGGCTGGACTTAGCTCCCGCTCCAAAAAACAATATAGCAAATGTGCAGTTCAGTCTTCATGTGAGTCCCATAACAACTGGAACAGGGCTATCCATAAAGCTGTTGCCTGTCTGTGGAATCCTTTCCTTTAACCAGGCTGCCTTGTCTGGCCTCTGTGGGAGAGGATGTACCTAGCTGTGCAGACTTGATGTGCCAGGATGGGGAGGATACCTAAGAGGATGTCCACCCTCTCAGAGAAGAGGAAGGGGAAGAGGCTTGTGAGGAGGGAATTGGGAGGGGGCAGTGATAGGGATGTAAAGTGAATGAATAAATAAATAAATAAATAAATAAATAAATAAATAAATGTGAAAAATAAAAAATAAAAAATGACTTCCAGTTATATAAGAAAAGGAGAGAAAGAGAAGAGATGTAAAAAAAAAAACACTCTAAATAGCTAAATAACTAAGTAAAATGAATACAGTTCTTTAGTGAATGCCAGAGAACAAAGGATGGTACTCAGAGCCAAAGCTGCTATGGTCGCAGTACAGAAGCTGTGGCAGAGATACAGGAGTCCTCACCCTGAGAGCTACAATAAACAGGCAGTGTATTCAAAAATTCCTTAATTTATGTAAGTGGGAGCATACTAAGTTTAATGAAAAAAGTTTGACTTGAGTTACAGAGGGATTTTTAGCCCCTCAGACAGAGCCCTTGAATGAAGGTCGGGGTGGTGTTCTCTTGAAGAAGGACTGGCCAGCCAAAACTATGCATAAGTAAATCTTCACCTTAGATTCCCAGGGAAGCCTAGTATCGTTTAACAGAGAGAGTGTACATAAAAAATATTTATAATCTCAAGGTCTTGGGAAACTTGGCCTAATGCTCTTAAATTCTGAGGTATTTCTGAGGATGAAATGATTATTTGGTGTGTGTGGCACCTCCTCAGGGGTCACTGTATCTCATTATCTAATGTACTGTGTGTCAAAAGTCTGGTTATGAGTCTGGAAGCAGTGATCAAGGTTCTTAGGAGGTGAGCATGGGCCTGAAAATTCACCAGCTCAGAGGAAAGCATGAGAGGGTCCCGAGTAAGGGAAGACTGGTCCTGTCGACAGATGCTGCTCGCCATCCCTGCCTCCTGTCACAGCACAGTACTCACTGAAATCTCCTGTAATATAATCAGCTAGTCCATATCTCTTCTTCTAAATCTTATATGGTTGAGACTCTGAGTATAATCCACTTACAGTAAAAATTTCCTCCATGTGTGGACCTGTGAAACTAAAAACAAATGGTCTTCTCAAAAGTTATAATAGATAAATGGGCAAATGATGCCATATATAAATATTCTCAGAAGATAATGTGGAAGGAAGAACTGTTTCTGAACAATTTTAAAGCCAAAATGGGCAAATTCCACTAGGTTTCTGGACACAGGAACAATCCTCTATGACTCATGGCTCTCCCTGCTGGCCATATTCTACTCTCTGTGTCTAAGCTTCATGCTTTGAGTTATCACCACTATTCTAGAGAACCAGGTTGGATGTTCTAGCAAGGAGGTACAGTCACTCAAAGACCCATGACTAAAGAACAAGAGCATTCTTCTTTCTGGGAAGCTGGTCCTCTGACCAAGCCTGAAGCTTTGAGAGGGACTCATGGGGACACTCACCTAGCTAGTCAGATAAGCCAAATCTGTAAGGAATGGCTCTGATGATTTGATTGGGAATCTGTGTGTGAACGCTGAAGGTCCTGTTCCCCAACTTGCTCTTGATCGATCAGTAAAGATACCAGCAGCCAGTGGCTGGCAGAAGAGGCAGGGCTTCGAGGTTCCTGCAGGTAGACTAGGAGACATAGGAGGAAAAAAGAGATTTGCCATGCTTCAGAGGAAGATAAAACCACTAGCCATGTGAGATCTCAGGTAAAGTGGCCATTGGCTGCTTCCCGGATTGGGGCTGAGGTAGTAGGTGGGAGATTAGTAGAGAACTAAACTAGGACAGATTTAGAAGTGTTAAGCAAGGAGTGACCGTAAGGGCACATTAGCGACGAGAGGCTTAGAGGTGCCCAGCCATTGAGCCACAAGGCAGGTTAAAAGTGAGCTGTGTGTATGAGTGTGTGTCTTTCATCCGCGGATCCAAGGGAACCAGGGCCGTGGCTGGTGGCACAGTCCACCTGGAGCTTAAAGTGAGGTGGTAGAAACTATATGCTACACAAATCAGTCCTCCTGACACTGGTGACGGACTCATAACAGACCATCCTCACGTCCTCTACCCTTTACCTTGAATGCCAAGGGACATTTACTGTTTAGTAGTTAGATTAGCTTGTTCTAGAACTTTGGAGGCTTAACTCCCTTCTTTCCTTCTATCATTCCTGTCACATAAAATCCAACAATGCACTGCTTCCTCTGATAGAAAATCTTCAAATGCCTTGTATGTCACCTGGAAAATCTTCAAATGCCTTGTATGTGTCTCACAGGAATTTATGCCACTAAACAAGAGGTTTGTCTGAATATATTTTCTGAATAATCACATCTGTTCAAAGGATGAGTTTAGTGGTAGATGAATCACTTTGGAACACTCAGTTCAATTTCTAGCACCACAAAAAGGAAAGAAAAAAGAGATGTTCTTCTTAACTTTTGCTGGGAGAGTTAAGGAGGCTTATGAATTCCAGTTTAATATATGTAATTTCTCCTAAAGAGAATTCAGTGTAAGGTGGTATGTGGTCTCACATACTGTAATTCCAGCACTTGAGAGGCTGAAGCAAGAGGATGATGACTTAGAGACCAGCCTGGGCTACGTGTATATGTGTGTGTGTGTGTGTGTGTGTGTGTGTCTGTGTGTCTGTGTTTGTGTCCGTATATATCTGTGTGTGTAAGAGAGACGGAGAAACAGACACAGGCAAAGAAGAGTCAGAGAGACAGAGATTGTCTCTGAATTCTTTCAGCAAGGACTGTCCAGCCATACTCTTGGCTGTTTCTTCCGAGCATGACATTATTATCTCTTAGCAGTCAGGTCTGAATCATACCATATTTTGTAATTTACATGTGATAAAAAATTATTTCAAATCAATAAGGCCTCATTATAATTTTTCCTAAAAGTCCTTCTCTTAATTTCTCTCTTTCCATTTCTCATTTTACAATAACCCACAAGAAAAAAACCATATTGTGCCTTCCATACATTTTCTTTGAAATATGCTCAGTTACAGGACCAAATATATTACTTATCAAGACTTTTCCACACAACCTTCAGACACAATTCAGGTAAGACATTTGACATCATACAGCAAGGATTCTTTTTTCCTTCTGCTGGGAATAAGATAATAACATATTCAAGAGACTAAAAACAACACAGTTTTTAATATACAGCTCTGGAGAAAGGGATGCCAGCATATATAGAAAAGGCAAAAATTTGGCCAAAGACAGTGATTTTTAAAATCCCTGGATTACACGAAAGTGTGCATTCTCTTCTAAGCCAGGACTTGTGCCAACGTTCCCAATCAGACTGGCTTCAGACAAAACCATCATCCAATGAACACTCTTAAGTGTTAAGGATGTCCCCCATCTGATCTTGAGCTCAGTCGCTGACAGACCCTGTAGCCTCTGAGTCCTGAGACAAGCACTTGACAGCTGCTAGGGGAGGCGGTGCAGTGCACCCTGCTTATCTATGACCCCCATGAACTCTAAGTGCATCTCACTGGGAGTGGACCATGGCAATCTATTTCTTACATCCTAGTTTTTGAAATTAGGTTTCTGGCCTCCTCCGGGGATCTCACTGGGCAGAGCACTCAACATCCACACTTCTCCCAAGAGTCTATTGAAAATAACCCATGCCTTTCCTACTGCTTCTTCCCCCTCTTCAGCCCGACCCTGTTACCCAATTCCAAAACAACCTCCACAAATTAAGTATTACTTCACTCCTGACATGGACATTCTTACTACTCTCCTACAGATACTATAATAACTACCACTTGGCTGTGCAAATAACACATATTTGTTGTCTTCTGGTCCTAGAGGTTGAAAACTCTAAGTCAGCTTTAGTGGGCTCAGAGCTGTGCTCATTCTGCAGGCTCAGAGGGGAATCACCCCATCCCAACCCTCCCCACTCCGTCCCAATCCCCAGTCTAGAATAGTATCCTGTGCAGAGTCCTTGGCTCTTGGCCTCAGTCTACCTTCAAAGCCATCCTGCTTCAGAGACACATTGCCTTGTTCTGTATTCACATCTCTCTCTTCTCTCTTCTAAGGAAACATAATTACAGTCACAGCCACTTGAACAATCAAGAACCATCTCTTCCTTCTTCAACAGTCACTCACTGGTTCTTCTGACTGGGGCCTAGACAGCCTTGGGCAATCATTCAGCTGGACAATCATTTTTAGTTGGAAGAGGGAGGACTAAACTATAGACAATCACTGTGCTTTTAGTTGGAGGAGGGGCACTAAACTAAAAATTCTCCTTGTTCAGTCCTGGATAGTCTCGTGTTTTTTTTGAAAAAGTTTTTTGAGCTTTGTTCTTTAATGCAGTTTAGTTACTGGGAACAGGCTGCTTCAAGGCTTGCTTGTGTACTCTCTTAGGTGGGAATTCAAACAACTTTTAGTCAATGGCTGATTCCAATACCTTCCTGTATCCTCTACCCAATGCTCTATGAACTATGTTTCATCATGCCCAATGATAAAACCTGTTTTATTTCAGGGCCCTGTGTTCAGGTAGAATTTTATCGATAGTCATAGGCACAAATACACACACACACACACACACACACACACACACATTCGGGTGAAGACTACCGGACCCTCTACAGAGCTGTTGAAATGTCTTGGCAGCTCTCTCCTCCTTTGTAGTCTCCCCCAGGGAACTCTCCCAATTGTCTTCTCAAGACTCTGCGTGATTCTGTCACAGCAGGGAGACAGTTAGCCACTGCTGGGTGCCCTTTGTCTGCTCTGTGGCCTGGAAACTCTCTCCAGGTGGGAGAATTGCAATTATGTGGATTACCTCATTTGTTTCTTCTCTCTCAGTGATCACTGCTATGCAACACTGAGATCCAATGTCTCTAAAACTATTCTTTCATATATTTTATTCAATTTTCTAGATGTTTTGGGTATAAGGGTAAATCTGGTCCTTGTAAGACCATCTTTGCCAGAAGTAGAAGCAGAAGTATAAGATTTATGTAATAATACAGAAGTGTTAACAAAACAAAATGTTTTTAAGAAAGAATTTTGAGGGTTCACTATACCACCTGATTTTGAACCTTACAATCACAGCGTAGTCATCAAGATAATGTGGCATTTGTCTTATACATAAGACAAATGCATACGACAAATAAGATGCATAAGTTCCTGGAGTGGCCAACTTCAGAAATAGACACAGAAATATGGTCAATTGCTTATCTCCTCAAAATAAGGTGAAATGATAATTTCTGAAACAACAGACGATGGAACAATTAGATACCTGAATGTAAAACTAATAACTTTTGACTCTTATTTCATGCCAGGTGCAAATGTTAATTTGAAATAAATCGTAGACACAAACTTAAAGTTAGTGTCATAACATCCTAAACGCCACAGTATACAATTTTGTGAAACTGAACTGGTCAGAGTTTTCAGTTAGGTCAAAAAAGGCACAAGTCACTCTAATTTTTAGTTTACTTTGGTTTCTGCGTGTGGGCATTTTTGCCTGTGTGCATGTTGGCACACCATGAGAGCCTGGTGCTGGCAGAGGCCACAAGAGGGCGCTGTATCCCCTAGAACTGAGTTGTGAGCCTCTACGGGAATGCTGGGAATTGACTATAGGTCCTCTGGGAGAACAGCCAATCATGCTCCTTAAGTACTTAGCCATCTCATCAAACCCACCAGCATGATCTACAGTCTGTTTTTTGAAAGATCTTGTTTCTGAAACTAAAAATACAGATTGAGAAAAGGCTTACAAATGGCATATTTAATCAAGAAATTATATCTAGAATATATAAAAAAATCTGGTAATTAGTCAATAAAAAATAGACATCCTAATTTTAAAATAAGCACAATATTTAAACAGATACTTCAAAACTTATTTGACTATTGTAATTTCACGAATAGATATTTAACAATATTTGTAACCATGAAAATCTGTATTAAGCCACAGTGAAGTATACTGTACACTGACTAGAACAGTTTAAAATAAAGCCTGAAAATGCCAATTACCCAAGAGACTGTGAAGTCACTGGAGCCTCCCACGGTGCGTGGCTGAGTCATAAACACATCCTTTTCTTTGAAAATGTTTTACAGGTTTTTCTCTTTTCTTTTTCCAAATTAAATCTTTACTTAACAAATGACCTACAAATCCCACTCTAGATGTTTTCCCAGATTTAGAGAAATACAATGTCACAAAGATTTTCACAGATATTTATAGCATCACAATAATTGAGAGCCCAAAGTCATAAACTACACAAATGTTCTTGAACTAGTAAATGGATAATACTAGCAAATTGAAATGCATCCATAAAATGGAATACTACTCAATAATTACACAAACAAATAAAGGAGCCAACCATGGGCTGAGGAGACAGCCAGTAAAGGACCTGTCTTAGTCAGGGTTGCAACCGCTATGGTGAAACACCATGACCAAATCAACTTGGGGAGGAAAGGGTATGGCTTACACTTCCACATCACTGTTCATCACCAAAGGAAGTCAGCACAGGAACTCAAACTGGTCAGGAACCTGGAGGCAGGAGCTGATGCAGTGGCCATGGAGGGGTGCTGTTTGCTCATCATGGCTTGCTCAGCCTGTTTTCCTTCAGAACCCAGGACATCCAACTCAGGGATGGTACCACTCACAATGGGCTGGGCCCACGCCATCAATCATTAAAAAAATATCCTGAAAAAAAAAAAGAAAAAAAAAGAAAATATCCTGCATTGGGATCTTATGGGGGCATTTTCTCAATTGAGAACTCCTCTTTTCAGATAATTCTAGCTTGTGTCTTTCCTCCTGCATCCATTGCCATGACACACACACACACCCCCCCACCTACACAAATGTTATCTGCATCACCTACGTGTTACCTACATTAGTTACCTGCACCACCTGTGTTACTACAGTTACTACATCATGATCTGGACAAAAGACAGGACCCTGACCCATAGCCCTCTCTCTCTTCCTCACTTCTTCCCCTCACGCTCCTTCAGAGTTGCCTCTGTCAATAAAGACCTCTCACGTGAGATCTGTGATTTGTCCAGGAATGTACCACCCCATCTAGCACCAACTGCATAGTAGGAGTTGATTTTCAGGAGTGTTATTCTCTACAAAGGCGTGTTCTGGCTCCATTGCCCCAAGGGCCTGCACCCATTCCACCACAGTGGGTTGACCAGAAGCTCCACTCAGCCTCTATTTCCCCCACTTATTTATCTCTAATATCACAGAGACTTGCCAGATTGCTTGATCTCAGCAACAGAGACGCCTCCATTGCAGTGGGGACCTACTGCGCAGCTCTTTCTTGTTCTGGACCTACTCAATAATGGCAGCTTTGGGAGTAGTTTTCCCAGGTATATAGAAGATGCTACCTCCTGTAACCCAAATAGGGCTTTGGTTATTGTTTCTCCTTCTTCATGATGGAAGGTGCAAGACTCAGTAATTTATTTTTTGTTTTGAAGGGATATTTTGGCACATCCTGACTTTTGAGTTTTCAAAAATTGTTTCCAATATAATATACTCTTGAAACTTGGTAAAGTTTTTCTTTGGCCATTAGGCACATATATGCTTTGCCAAGATCCCTAGATGTTGACTCCTGTCACTCATCAAAGCATAGTAGGTCAGAACATTGTTTTGAAGGATAGTCACACAATCCAGTCTCTTCAGAGTGTATTATGATACATCATCCTATGAAAGATCACAATAGATTTTAAATAGCCCTGCATACAAACTATGAATATACATATTCACATTCTGTGTGAATGTTCACAAAATCTGAATTTTTCTACAGTTGGAATAACAGAGAATACATTTAGCAAGTCGGTGACATCTTCCATGTTGTGAGACCATGCTAATTTGTTAGCGAAGTGGTGTCACATTTGGCTCAACAACTGCAAGGGTGGATGCTTTCTGGTGAGGTTTGCCCTAGTCTACTGGAATCCTCTATGAGCCATCTGCTTTCTTTGGTGGCCAGATTCACAAATTAAGTGGATGAGGATTCTTGTACATGCTCATTTCCTACTGCTTTTATAACAAATTCACAGAAACTTGGTTGCAAACACATCGCACATGTGTTACTTTATAGTTTTAAAAGTTGCCATCTAAAATAGACTTTGCAGACTGCAGAGTCATTGTTTCTTCTCTCCAGAAGAGAAAAACCATCTAGGGAAGGAATCATCTCCTTGTCTTCTCCACCTCCTAGACATCGCCTACATTCCCTTAGCTCATTGCCCCTTCTGTCCTGGAAGCCAATGGAACTGGTGAAATCTCCATATACTGAGACAATTATTATTACTATTTATTATCATTATCATCATCATTACTATTACTATCATTAAGGACCTTTGTTCGTGTTTGAGATGAGGTCATATGTAGTCCAGGCTAGCCTCAAACCCAGAATACATAGGATGACCCTGAACTGCTTTTTCAGACCCTGTCTTCCAAGTGTTGAGGTTATAGGCCTAAACCAACGTGCTAAGTTACTCACCTCTTTATTTTAACGTTTGCTGATTAACTACTTGCTACAATGTGACTATGTCCTCCCAAATTCATTCTGTGAAACTTAATGCCAGTGTGATAATATTAAGAGGAAGGAACTTGGCAGTTTCCTCTGAATTAAAACCTTCCCTCCCTGCAGAAAGGAGGGAAAAGTTCTGGAAAGGTTCTGGAAAGGTTCTAGAGCAGCAGTTCTTAACCTTCCTAATGAGGTAACCGTTTAATACAGTTCATCATGTAGTAGTGACCCCTCAACCATAAATTTATTTTTGTTGCTACTTCATAACTAGAATTTTGATGTTAAGCATCATAATGTAAGTATCAGATATGCAGGGTATCTGGTATGTGACCCTGTGAAAAGATTATTTGACCTCCAAGAGGTTTCAACCCACAGACTGAGAACCCCCATTCCAAAGGGAAAAAAAATGGCACAAGATAGAATGAAGCCTTAGAAGTTTCTCCAGACCCCTTCCCCAGCAGTGCAAAAAGGAGGAGGTCTTCTGGGAGAGGAGGAGTCTAGGACTGCCCCCTGATGACCTGCATGCCAGCCGTGCAGAGAGCTGACCCGTGAGTTATCTTCAGTTGCAGGTGGGCTTTTGGTGATGCGGCTGCTTTTGAGTTGTCCCTGCTCCGTTTATGTAACCCCTCATCCAGATCCCTGTTAGTAACAATAAAAACTCATCGGCTCACCCAGCTGAATGTTGGTGTAATTGTTACTATCTCTTATAGGTTCTATTTCTGGGGTGACTAGGGGTGTGTGGTCTGTGTGTGTAGTGTGTGTGTGTGGTATGTGCATGTGTATGTGGTGTGTGTGTATGGTATGTGTGTGGTATGTGTATGTGGTGTGTGTATGTGGTATGTGAATGTGGGTTGTGTGTGTGGTATGGTGTGTGTGTGTGTATATGTGTGTAGACTGTGTGTGTACTATGTATGTGTATGTGTGTATGGTGTATGGTATGTGTATATAGGATGTGTGCGTGTATGTGTTTGTGTGTGTGGTGTGTGTGTGTATATGTGTGTGTCTTTCTGTGTGGTCTAAGTGTGTACGTGGTGTGTGTATATATGGTTTTTGTATGTGTAAGTCTGTCTGGTGTTTGTGTTTGTATAGTATGTGTGTGTGTGTGTGGTGTATATGTGTGTATATGTAGTGTGTACGTGTGTGGTATGTGTGGGGGGGAGCACTTGGGTCGTTTTTTGCCCTTTCATCTCTCCTGCTACATGAAGCCACAGCAAGCCTCCATTTGTCCCCCTCTGCTCGTGAGAACAGGAAGACAGCACCATCTCCAGAGCAGAAAGCAGTCCTCCCCGAACACCAATCTGCTGGTATTTTGATCTTGGATTTCTCAGCTCCCAACTATAAGGGATGAACTCCTATTGTGTATAAGTGGCCTGGTTCGTAGTGTTTTGCCAGTACAGCAGGAATGGAACAAGACAAGTCTGATGGCATGAAATAGGTTCTCTGCCTGTAGGAATTCCTCTTTCCCAGAACAGTCTCTTGAATAACCACAGATATTTCCAGAGACGGATTGGGAGGGCTACTGTAACAGTAATTGAAACGAGGTAGTAGGAGCCATCTTCCTGTGGATCCAGCCCTGTCTTCAGCCAATGGGCTCCCGGTCTAAAAGCTGGTTTGGTCTGGATTTGGACAAAGGATTACTGCTTTTTATTACAGTGCTTGCCCACAGCCTTCTGGTGACTCATTCTCAGTGTGCTAAGACTCACCAAACTAAGTAGTTCCCTTGTCTGCTATCATCTGCTTTGCCCGTGGGGTAACCTGTTCAATTAGCCTTCTAGATAACCCTCTCTGGGTCGAGTCCCCATGGCTGTCATTCCAGACTCGTGGTTCATTATGATAATTGCATCCACCTGGCTTCTAGAAGTCAAGGGCTGCCACCTGGCCTCCACTCTTCTGGGTTCTTGTCAGCCTGTGATAGCCTCGCTGCCTTCCGTCCTGGCTTGCAGAGCTGAGGCACCACTAAGCATTTTCCGTGCAGCTGGTGACCTCTCACCAGCGTGTTCTCTGCAGCCTTGTAGGTGAGGGGTGCTGGGGTGCCCCTGAGGAAGATGATTCTCCAGGGATCTATCCCCTAGACTCCTGTGTAGACATTCCTCACAGGGTATATACCTCATGGCTTCTTCTGTACATAAGACACCCACCGATTGTGAGTAACTCCAGACACTTTTGCTCTGTGCTCTACTGTATTTGAAATGTGTTTGTGTGTAACTTGGATGACTTTAAATTAATTTATAAAATAATAAAAGGGAAAAAAACAGCAAGGACATTTTTCTTCAGGCCAAGAAATCATAGAATCTTTACATTTTATTCTCAGCAAAATTAATGACAGAAAATATAGTGAGACTATTCTGGTAATGAGCCAGCCAGATAGCGCAGAAGGTAAAGCTACTTACAATCAGATGATAGCAACATGTTGACTTAGTTGGATTCCTGGAACCTACTATAGAAAGTTGACTTCTGACCTATGTATTTCTGCTGTAGCACATTCATGCATCAACACACACACACACACACACACACACACACACACACACACAGAGAGAGAGAGAGAGAGAGAGAGAGAGAGAGAGAGAGAGAGAATAAATTAAAATAAAATGGCTTTTAAAAAGAACTTTCTGATAGGAACTGACAACTTTAGAAATAAATCCCTCTTTTAAAGGTCTCAAATAGCCACAACTCAGATTTAGAATTTCCATCTTCATTGCTGAAAAGCAATGAATTATTTTCTCTGAACTTATAAAAGAAAATTATTTTGAAGCTAAAATTCCATACAAATTTCACACAAATGCATATAATTATCAAACAATAAGACAAATGAAGATTTTTTTTATTTAACTGGATATTCAGAAAACTTACTTCTTATTCAATCTTTCTCAAAATCTCTAAAATATATTTCTATGAATTATCAAAAATATTGAAAGAACTCAGTAAACTCACTGATTAGTATAAAAAATATTAATATGAATGACACTTGAGAATCATGACAAATAAATACAATGTAAAATTTTTTAATATAATTAAAATTGAGGAACTGATAAATGTTTGAGGTAAAGTATAACCAAAATATTACTATATGGGTAATAAGTTATTATATAATGTATAGGGGTATCAAAACATGACACAGTGTACCCCATAAAGAAGCTCAATTGTTATCTGACAAAAATAAATGTTAAAATAAAAGCTGAATAAATAAAATTGTTTTCGGGAAACAGGTGGTTTTTAGGAGAGTAGACACAGACTGAAGGTGATACCATTCTGGGGAAGCCATGGACATTCTGACAGGACAGGAGAACCTGAGCAGGAATGAAGCCCCCTCAGCCAGCCTTCACCCCAGACAGTTGAGTGTTCCAGGTAACCAGCCTGAATTGACTGACCTTTCCATTCCTTCAGCAGTGGATATATGGACACTGTGTGCAAACCCCACATGGAGTCACGAAAGATGTTTGCTAAAGACAAAAAAGAAAGAAAGAAAGAAAGAAAGAAAGAAAGAAAGAAAGAAAGAAAGAAAGAAAGAAAAGAGCCATAACAGGCAGCCAAAATATACAAGTATTCCAGATCACCACAAATGGGACTGGTCACTAAGAGCAAAAGACGGGAAATAAAATCAGTGAATACTGGGAAAGGTGATAGAAATAATAAACAAACAAACAAACAAACACCACAAATACAAAGTACAATCTCTTCTCTGCCTTCTGCCAGTACTGAGTGTATAAAAAGTATAAATCGAAATGCTCAACAGAAAGTCAAGACATTAATAGCCAGGCGGTGGTGGCACATGCCTTTAATCCCAGCACTTGGGAGGCAGAGGCAGGTGGATTTCTGAGTTCAAGGCCAGCCTGGTCTGCAGAGTGAGTTCCAGGACAGCCAGGAAACCCTGTCTTTGGGAAAAAAAGACATTAATTAAGGCCCTATGTTTGACTACTGGCAGTGTAATAAAAAGTCACAATAGATACAAACGGATAGGGTTCCTTTTTAAAGTGACTTCAGCTGTGTTCTACGTATTAGTTACGTCTGCTATAAAATAGCCCTGAAAAGGGCACAATAAAAAAGTGAGTAGCTGTGGCAAGGAAATTCTCCAAGATTTTGGAGTGGTAATACCACAAAATTAAAACGGAGAAAACATTAATATTAACCAAGCAAAAGGAATAATTTATGCTGATAAACAGAACAGTGAAAGATATAAGTAAGCAAAAGACATCTAAATACAGAAAGAAAGAAAGAAAGAAAGAAAGAAAGAAAGAAAGAAAGAAAGAAAGAAAGAAAGAAAGAACAAGCCACATGGTTTTCTGTGATTCATTGTAGTTCTTTTGTATATGATTAAACCAAGTGAAAAGAGGGATAAAGGTATAATACTTATTTATTAATTAAGATATGTGCACCTAAAATGTGTGCTTATCATGATCATTAAAATTAAATTTGAAACAAATTAAAGTTATGTTATCATTCACAAGGCCGTCAGGGCTAGAGAGACAACTCAGGGTCAGGAGAGTTCCATTCTCTTGCAACCCTGAACTAAGTTCCCAGCACACTTGCTAGCCAAACTACAACTGCCTATAACTCCAGCTCCAGGGCACCAACGTTTGACCTCCTAGGGCACACATATGCATGTGCATATACAGACGCACATATATAAATATCCACATGAATAAAAACGGAAATAAATCTAAAAATGTTTTAGGTGAGTAAAATTAAAGTAAGAGCCCTGCCTGAAAGCCGTGTATGAGTTGTAATCAATGTAAAGCCGCCTTTGAGAGCAGATGTATGAACAGAAACGGAACTTATGACGCTTATTATTCTTCATCTTCATTCACATTGCTTTTAGCTCGTATGGTAAGAAGCACTTACACATTACAGCACGGTGAATGGGGGCAGGGAAGGGGAAGTAGGTATAGACAACTGATTGAGCTTTGACACTCCATCCTAAAATAATTACATCGTTCTTACATCTACTGTAAGTATCGAGAAAAGTTTGTTACAAATATCAATCAACATATAATTTTATGATCATCTTTTCCTATAATCTCTTTTACAATTTATTTTAAAAATTTGAGTTTGAGTAAAAATAATATCCTAAATAAATAAACATAAAACAAGATCGATTCTGTGAGCCTTAAAGACTTAGTTTGCAAGTCACACAAATTAGTAAGTATAGTATCTATAATTTCACTTTCAAGAGAAAGAAAGAGAGGGAGAGAGAGAGAGAGAGAGAGAGAGGGAGGGAGGGAGGGAGGGAGGGAGGGAGGGAGAGACAGAGCCACATAATTTCTATTACAGCAGATTCATATAATTGTTTTGATTAGGAACAGTAACAGACTAGGATGATGACTTAAATTTTATTGTAGATATATGTATGTACCAAAACAATGCAATATGTATCCAGAATAAGTATGGCTGGTGTTTTCATGGATTTTCTGGGGGCCTTGAAATATTCTGTGTGGTGGGGAGAACCACTAGAGAGAAATCAAGCAGAAGGAACTTGATCATGAAAGGAGTCATGCTCTCACCACGGAAATCTCCAGTAGCATTAGGATTTGTGCTCTTCTTTTGCATTCAGAACATCTGTGTAATCTAGACATGGCACAGCATGTGCTGTGAAGAGAGTGCCCACTTAGATATAAAATGACAGCATACAGAGAGCTTAAGACACAGCTCACAATGAAGACATAAAGTCCTCTTATAGTCATATGATGTGGGCTGGTTCAGTAGCAGGGCTTTTGTTAAATATGTTCAAGGCCTTGGCTTCAATTCCCAGCCCTGCAAAAATAAACAATGAAATAACTAGAAGTTACTTAAGACCAAGATCCAAGCAATAGCTTCTCTTCAGAAAGTTCCTGTCCACACACAATGCCCCGCTCTGCTCTTATTGTAAGGCTCGAGAGTTTGATACAGTACGCCATCAGCAGCTTCCCGAGGAGCCTAGTGAAGAGGATGGACAGGTGCAAATGAGAAGCCACTGAAGCACAAAGAAAGCAAAGAAAACAGTGAGGAGGGAGTCGGACTGTCTCAGGAAGGAGAGGCTGCCGTGAGGGAGGTGGACTGTCTCAGGAAGGAGAGGCTGCTGTGACCGAATGCTCATGGGAAGCCCAGTAATGACATAATGACCATCAACTGTGCAAAGTGGCTCTGGGCAAGCATTTAAGAAACTCCTATGAGGAGGAAGGATTAATTAGCTAAGAAAGTTTAACATCACTAGAAAGCTGGATACAAAAATAAACATGAACTACTGTAGACCATGTAGTGGAAAAAGAAACATTTTAAATGATATAGTGTTTTTTTAAGCCAGGCCGTAAACCTAGTCAACCACCTCTGTTGTAATGGAAAGATTTGGTTCATGGTTTGGAGATGAAAAGAAAAACGCAGGATACACAAAATCAGCACTGGAGGCCTGCTGGGTGCTACCGCTCTATGATCTGATACAGCCCCTTCTTACGTATACAGAGCTAGCATAGCTATAACAGACCAATATGAAGCGACAGCCCCTTTGTGTGTAATACAAATTAGGGGTGCCAAATACAAATTAAGCATGCCAATCATGATGATACAAATCTGTTAGCCCAACACCTGGAAACCAGAGGAGGAAAGAGTGCCTCAAATTTGAGGCCAGCCTGGTCTACCTAGTGAATTCCAGGCAAGCCAAGTCAACATGGGGAAGCCTGTTTCAAAAAAGCCAAAACTTGAAAATAAAACCGTCAGTGAACTAAGTTTAAAGTAGTTTTACCATCTGTGTTTTCAGGCCTCAGCTTTCAAGAGGTGTCAGAGAAAGGTAATCAGGAGCTCACTGAAAAGGACATTTCCAAGTAGCCTTCTGCCTTCCTTTCGGAATGATATCTTTATAGGATTATAGGGCACTATACAGTTCACATCTGTTTTAGAGCTCTCAAATTTCACTAGTCATGTGTAAAATGTTGATGGAACAATTGGCAGCATTGCACACAAAGATTACACTAAAGGCAAAAATATCTCAGAATAATTGCTGTTACATGTGGACAAAAAGGAATTCTAACAGGAAACCTAACCAAACCAAATTAAGTGGCTTTATTTGTTAAAAATCCAAAATGTAGAAGATACCAAATGCAAGTGTTGATACTGTTTGCCAATCATGCATTGATGACATGCTCCGATGTGTCGGCCATTTGGTAAACACTACCTTCTGAATTTCTCTGAGAAGCTCCATCTTGTGTTCTAACCTCTGGGGAGTTTGCTCCACCGACTCAGCACAGAGCACTCTCATACAAAATGGGGTGATCTTTAAGAGTTCTGGATAATCTTCATTCCTGCTTTCTTAAAAAACTATATACTAGAAAATAAAAAGAAGTTTGATGATATTACATAGTTCTGCTTTTAGGGGTGTCTTGTTTTATTTGGTTGGTTTTGTTGTTTCTTTTCTGGGCATATGCTCAAACCCAGGACAAGCATTCTTCCAATGGGTTATGTCATCAGATATAGAAAGGAAAATTTTGATGAAATGTTTAAATAGACTTGAGTGAGGAAAGAGATAATATTTAGGTAAGAAACAAAAAAAAGTCTTAAATCAGGAGGAATTTACATTAAAGGTAAGTGAATAATCATGATGTCAACATATTATGATAAGCTATTCAGAAAGTTAACTTAAGATGCTGGAGTGGAGAGATGGCCCAATGGTTAAAGCACCTGGCTCATACAGAAGACCTGGGTTGGATTCCTTGCACAGAACAGTCTACAACATCTGTAACTCCAGTTCTAAGGGATCTGACGCCCTCTTCTGGTCTCTGCAGGCACTACATACGTGTGGTTCATATATATATATATGAATTTAAAAACTTTTTAAAAAGTTATATGTGTATAGCACCCCTCTGTGTGTATGTGTGTGTATGTGTGTGTGTGTGTGTGTGTACACGCATGTGCACACGTGAGTGCTTGAGTGCACTCAGGAGCACAAGACCAGAGATTTTCTTTGAATGTCTTCCTCGGTTGCTCTCCACACTATTTTTAAAAATATTTGTAATCAAAGTAGAAATACATCATTTCTTTCCTCCCTTTCCTCTCTTCAGCCAATCCCAGCTACTCGTCTTCAAATCTCTCCAATGCTCCTTCAAATTGATAGCCGTTTTTTTCTTTGCTACATACATATACATGTATGCATGTGTATGAACATATATATATGAACTGCTGCATCAAATATTGATATTTTAAGCACTACATGCCTATATTTTGTAGACATCAATTGTGAAAAAACGCCTTCTTAGTTTTATTCTCTATGCCTCTTTACACTGTGGAGCAACTGTGTAGTGTGTCATCTCAGAGCTAAATTGGGAGTTCATCCGATTGATGCAGAACATAGTTCAGATACCCAACTGGCATAGCTACAGCCCAGAACTCCACCCTCCTGTCCCAGCCTCCCTAGTAGCTAGGACTACAGGCATGTGCCACTGCACCTAGCTCTAATGAGACTTACGATGTCTTTTCTTTCATATGTATAAATATCTGTTCTCTTCTGGACACTCACAAGAGTTCATCTATATTGATTATTTAGAAATATAGCTACAACTTCCTCCCCCTTCGTTTTTGGTTGTTCAAGACCATGTTCCTCTGTGTAGCCCTGGCTGTCCTGAACTTGATTTGCAGACTAGGCTGGCCTTGAAGTCATGAGATCTGCCTGCCCCTGCCTCTCAAGTGCTGGGATTAAAGGCATGCACCACACTTGGCATAACTGTCTCCTTTCTAATCCTTGGGAACTCCCTGTTTTTTTATTGGGTATGTGAGTTCCTAGGTTACTCTAAATCTGGGAGCTATTTGAACCTTTCTTCTTGGATTTTATTTTGTTCTTCTATTTCTGGGGCTATACACAAAATGAATGTGGTGATTTTGTTTCACAGTGACAATCTATTCTGTTTTGTCATCTCTTTTTGTTCTTGGTGTTTTGAGTATCATCTGTTACTAAAAGTTCATTTTTCCCAACTGTTTTTCCAAGTTTCTAAACTGCTATTAATCCAACCAGTGATTTTTTTACTTTTCAACTTCATATTTCTACCTGAGCTTTTAAAATACACACTCTATTTCCTATGTATATGTTCTCCTTCATACCTTTGAGTATATTGATAATACTTTGTGTTATGGCTTCTGTCTAGAAATTCCATTTTCTTTATCATTTTCTATTCCATTTTTATTGACTAATTTTTCTTTATGATATAGGCCACATTTCACTTCTTCCTAATTGTAATTTATTTTTGATTAGATTTGGGATGTCGAACCTTGTATGGCAAAAATTACAGCCCCTCCCCCCCTTTGGTTTAGTGTTCAGCTTCGGTCTACCGTCCTATTAATTTACTAGGTTAGTGACAGTGATAGTTGTTACTGCAGATTGTCTGGAGCTTTCTGAAGTTTGTTGCGGGTCTTGAGTAGCCTTCTAGTTTAACCAACATAAAGACGTTTCCAGAGAGTTTTCACTGAGGACAGAAGACTCACACCATGGGGTAGTGTCCCCTACTGAACAAAAAGAGAGGAAAACCATGGTGACCTGGGCACGGGCAATCTCCTTGCTATGATTAATCGTTGACACTGAAGATCAAGCCACGTGCACCACCTTGCCTTTCCTGGCAAAGGTAAACTAAGTTCCTCTCTGATTCGAATACCACTCCCCACCCCAAACTGCTTTGGCTCATGAACACTGTCACAGCAATGAGAATTAATATATTATATAGCCCAGGCTAGCCTCAAACTTGTGACCCTCCTCCCTTAGTCTCTCTCAAGTTCTGGAATTATACACAGTCCCATCACACACACATCCAGGTGTCAAGGCCTCTCCATTCAGATAATGTGATTCCAGTGTCTCCCAGGTGGATGTGAAATCTGTGTATCCTTGGGCTTTCTACCACACCTTTCTAGTTCATTTGCCCTTAAGAAGGCATCATTCATCAGTGTACAATTGGCTAGTCAAGAGCTAGCCCAAGGAGGGAATGCCGGTTCACATTTGTGATGATTTTGGTGAAGTAGTTCGCTTTTCTCTACTATTGGACTACAAGTTCCATATGCCTCCATTGCCTCCAGCTCTCGGATCCAGCCAGATCACAGCTCACTCTGCTTTCTCTTGGTCTACAATAAAAGCTCCCAAGTAGAAACTCCCAGTGATTAAGATTCCATTTGTCTGGTTCCTTCTCTTGAGAATATGTTGTTGTACAATGTTCGACCACACTTCCGTGTGTTTGCTGAGAGTTTTAGCCATTTGATTGGGGTTGTATGGATCTCCAGTATTGCCCTCAGTCCATAATGGAAGTCTATATAATGGCAGTAAAGAAAAGCTTCTGCTATTACATTTTAATGTAACTAAATTCTCAAAGTTTGCTTATTGGCTCTTTGGGTTTCATATTTGTAGTGTTTATTGTGTAGTTCACATTCCATGCTGTTCGCTGGTTACTTTGGTGACTCATCTGGATTTTTATCCTCATTTAAAGCCCACTATTGCCTTTTTTCTGCCCTGAAATGCCTCTGCTTATCTCTCTTCGATTCATCTTAAACTCCTCTGGGTAGAATCAGACCATTTTTAATACTATAGCGTTGAATCACAATGATAGTTTCATGATCTTCTTTCAGGAAATTGCCCACAAGGGAGGCTGACTTTTGTTAATCTGAAGAGTATCATCCTAGAGTCATGAGAGACCTTTTATAACGTCTATCACAATCCCCTAATTTTACTCATAAGGATATTGTGGGTCATGAACGTTTGGTAATTTACCTCAAATTATCCAGCTGCTGCTTGGCAGGATTAAGAGCCATATTTCTCCACTTAAATTTGTTTTTGTTGATTTTTTTCTTAGTGTGATTTTTTTTTTACTTCACAATGATGACCTGATCAAACACAGCAATTTTCATCTTTCTTTACAGAACTCAGAGATATCATGGACACCAGGAGAACATGGTCCGCTGAATCAACTAAGCAGGGAGCACAGGAGCTCTGAGTGAAGCGGCAAGCATGGGACCTACACAGATCTGTACCAGGTCCTCTGCATGTACATTGTGGCTGTTAGCTTGGTGTTTTTGTAGGACTTTTTTTTTTTTGTCTTAGTTAGGGCATCTATTGCTGCAATGAAACACCATGACCAAAAAGCAAGTTGGGGGAGAAAGGGTTTATTCAGCTTACAGTTCCACATTGCTATTCATCTCTGAAGGGAGTCAGGACAGGAAATCAAACAGGGTGGAACCTGGAGGCAGGACCTGAAGCAAAAGCTATGGGGCGATGTAGTTTACTGGCTTGTCTCCCATGGCTTACTCAGCCTGCTTCCTTGTTGAACCCAGGACCAGGACCATCTGTGCAGGGATGGTATCACCTACCATGGGCTGAACCCTCCCACACTGATCACTAATTGAGAGAATGCCTTACAGATAGATCTCATGGAGACATTTTCTAAGCTGAGGCTCCTTTCTCTCTGATGACTTTAGCTTATGTCAAGTTGACAGATAAAACCAACCAATTACAGACTCCTAACTGGGAGTGGGTGGATCTCTGACTCTTGCCCGGTCTTGGGACTCTTTTCCACCTGTCGGGTTGCCTTGTTCAGCTTTGGTATGAGAGATTTTGCCTTGTCTTACTGTGTTTTGTTTTGACTTGTTTGATTGTTGTCTCTTGGAGGCCTGGTCTTTTCTGGTGGGAGACAAAGGGAGAGTGGATCCGGGAGAGGGGAGTTATGGGGGAGGTGGGAGGAGTGAGGAATGAGAGACTGGTTGGGATGTATTATATGAGAGAAGAATCTGTTTTCAATTAAATATATATATATGTATATGTATGTGTGTGTATGTGTATATGTATGTATAATATACATATAATCTTTCCAATTTACCTTATTTGCTCAGTTGCAGGACAACTGTAAGCCAACCGTGGCGACATACACCTGTAATCTGTACACCAAGGAGCTGAAGGCCATGCTGGAGAACACAGAGAGACCATGCTTCAAACATAAATTGCCCTTGCTATTACTTTGCATGCTTGTAATGTTTTGCTGCTGGCTAAAACTTCTTTTGTTGTTTGTTTCGTAAATCAGACAAAGCCCTGATACCAGCTAAAGCGTCATACTCCCCCTGCTGGATGAAAAAATAAGTACAGGCAGTAAAAGAGACTCCTGCCAGGTATTTTGTTTCTTGTTTGTTTTATTTTGTTTTTATCTTTTTGAGAGAGAGAAAGGAGGCAAAGTTGAGTAGGTAGGGATTCAGGGAAGGTCTGAGATAAACTGAAGTAGAAAATCACGATTAGAATATGTGAAATTCTTTCAAAAAAGTTTCCAGTGTAGAACCTGGAGGGACTCCTTTTCTAGCTGAGGAGCTATTGGCAGTCGATGGCTGCTGAGGGAGAGAGGGAGAGATGGAGGGAGGGAATGAGGGAGGGAGGAAGGAAGACTCACTTTTCTTTGGGGGGTGACCACAGGCAAGTTATCCATACCCACCATTGGAAGACTAAACCCACTGATGCACATAGAGGCAGCACTAATTGACCTCTGGGTTATTTTTTTAGAAGAAAGAGGGGGGAGGAGGAGGAGGAGGAGGAGGAGGAGGAGGAGGCGGAGGAGGAGGAGGAGGAGGAGGAGGAGGAGGAGGAGGAGGAGGAGTCATGATGTTGAAAGGAAGATATATTGGTGAAAGAAGGGGTGGGGGTCAGGTGGCCATTAAGACACATTGTATCTTCTCTGTGATTGTCAATGAATAACTAAAACTTCCTTGCGACAATGCCGGTGGTGTATGTAGCTCGACAGTAGAGCTCTCATCTAGCTGGGCATGGTCCACAGAACTGGTGGAAAAGGGAAGGAGGGAGGCAGGGAAAAAAGAAGTGTAAAATACGGTCAGGCATGTGACATGCCGCCTTTCCAAAATGTGGTTCTAAGCATCCTGAAGAACTATGTAGCAAGAAAATAAGAAAATAAGGTCTGCACTGCTGGAGGCTGCTCACAGCGGCCATGTGTTACACCCTCATGGACTGTTTCTACCAAGCAGAAGCGTGCCCTTGACCTTGCACCCAGAGTTTACTTGGTTCCTTCGGGGGTGTTAGCATGGCTGCACATGCGCACAGGTGTGTGTTTTTCCTTAACTCCTGATGTAGATAGCTTAAGTCATTTTCAAGACACACTAAAGAGAAAAGTCCCACAAGAATTGACAATGTACTGCCTTCTGTTTGGTTAATAATTGGTTTCCTAACAGCACCAACAGGCAGGGAATTACTCAAAGTGTCCCACGTACAAACTCTGGAAGGTAATGTCCCCGTTAACAAGACATAAAAGTGACGCTCACTAGTTTACAAGGTCATATAGAAAAGAATAAATACTTTATTAAGGTTCCCAGAATTACTTATCGACTGTCTTTTCCTTTCTCTACTTATAATTACGTGGCATTGCTAATAAAATAAATCAAGTGTTACGTATCCATTTATAGTCCTTACCCCAGGTTTATTTGGCTGAACCTGAAAGCAAAGCTATGGTCCCTGATTTTGTTTGGTTACTATCTAACTAGACTTTATGGGTTAGGGTGGGGAACGAACATTTTTAGAATTACAGATGGTATCAAATAACACTGAGCATAGCTTACACATAAGTCGCTGTGCTAAACACTTCTATTTTATCTTGGGCAATTGTCACAGGAACCTCATGAGATGGGTACTATTATTATTATTATCCTATTTATATAGCGAGAAAACTGAGACAGGGAGGGAAAATAACTGGCTCGACTTTGCAGAGCGGGTAACTGGTAGAGACCTGGCCTCAGCCTCCATGATTTAAAGCATGCCACCAGCGTAGCCATGCTTTCAGCAGGAACAGAAATGCTGTTCTGTAAACAAAACTCCTGTCTGGCTCTTTAGCTGGTAGGAAGTCTCCAGACAGTTTTAAAAAGACCAAGATGGATTCTTATCTAGATCCAACAGGAAACAGATAATACAGTCCAATCAATAGCTAATACTGTTGTGTTTAGTTTCCTAAATATCGGTTAGTGCATTTTATGTATACTATGTGCTTCATATGTCATACATATAAGCACATATAAATGGAGACCAGAGGAGGATATCTGGTGTCTCTCTTCAATGCTTCCCACACTATTTCCTTGAAATATGGTTTCTCATTGAACCCAACATTCACCACTTTAGCTAGGCCGGTTGGTCACAAAGTTCTTAGGATCTGCATGTTTCCAATCTGTAAGTCTGGGGTTACAAGTCTGTACAGCTACTTTTGTATGTTAGTGTGTGTGTGTGTGCACGTGCTCGTAATCCACACAGAGATTGACCTCAGGTGTCCTCCTCAGACTCTCTCTCACTGAATCTGGAGTTTCCTGATTTGATTAAACTAGCTGGCCAGTGAGCTCCAGTCACCCTCCTGTCTCTGCCCCACATCACTCGGCTTACAGATCCATGCTAACTCACATGGTTTTACTGCGGGTACCAGGGAACTGAACTCAGTTCCTCATGCTTGTGTGGGAGGCTCTTACTGAATGAGCCATCTTTCCAGCTCCTCACAGATGTTTCGAATATAAAAGAAGGCATGGATGAAGGCAAAGAGCCAAGAGTGGTCGTATTTAGAAGAAACCATGGATTGTCGGACGGATGGCTCACTGCTTTCTGCGCATGTGTAAGGAACTGAGTTCACTCCTCAACAGCTCTGTAACAAGCTGAACATAGATGGACGGACTTGTAAGCCCAGACTTACAGATTGGAAACAGGCAGATTCTAAGAACTTTGTGACCAGCCAGCCTAGCTAAAGTGGTGAATGTTGGGTTCAATGAGAAACCGTATTTCAAGGAAATAGCGTGGGGAGCATTGAAGAGAGACACCAGATATCCTCCTCTGGTCTCCATTTATTTGTGCTTATATGTATGACGTATGAGGCACACAGTATACATACAATACACGCTACCTACATGATCAAAAATAAGTACACAAATCTTAAAATTCATAAAACATTCCCTGGTTCAATTTTAAAAAGCTATTTGGGTAGAAATTTTAATATTTTTATTTATTTCACTTAAAATTACTTTGTACATTTACTAATTACAATATATTACAGTGTCTAATGCTTGAGAAAACCAGCTCAAAGAGTTACTAAATATTATTCAAGTAAGTATAGTACTTAGATGTCTGAAATCATGGGTTCTCAGCCCTGTTTCCCTGATAAAGGTGTGAAGGACCTTTAATAAGCTACTTGTAATACAGATGGCAATGGCAAAGCGACTTGGTGTGCTGATTAGATACTATAACCAACATGTAGGGCCTGAAACATGGAGGTCCAAGTTGTAAGGGTAAAAATATGGTGTGTGGTATTTCCTCTGAAGGGGCAGTACTTTAAGGTCCTCTTTGTGATTTGTCTTTATTTCATACTGCTGTAAGACCCATGGGATTAGAGAATAGTCAGTTGTTGACTGGAAAGAGAGTTCCAAGCTTGGTGATGCCTGCTGATCTTGAGGAGGGTCTATATCAGACACCTGGTAGCCTCTGTAACTCCAGCTCTTCAGCGCCCTCTACTGGACTCCATGGTCACTTGCATGTACATGCACATACATACACACATAGACACAATAATAAATAAGTATCTTTGGTAAAAAATAAAGAATATTCAGTAAATACTGGGAAAAATCCACAAGAAATTTGCTTTGGAGTTACATCAACAAAATATAGAACCCTGTCCATCAATGCTGAAGCAAAGGCAGGTATAAAACCTGGGAAAATAAGGTTGTCTTAGTATTGGAGGTTAGGAGGGAGTCAAGGGAAGTTTAGAGTTTGAATCTATCTCTGAAACATAAGTCTTTTAAGTATTTCCGCAAGTATTACAGTTGATAAATATTCCTATTTTCAGAGTCAAGGGAAAAAATACAAATATATGTGGGCTTAAGTTTTACCAATAATTGGTGAGAACAATATTCTCACCTCATTCACAGACACTGACACAAAAACCTCATGACAGAATAATCCTGATGAGTAAATCCTTACTACTAATTAAAGTCATATGTAAATACCAGGCAAGCTGCCTCATACCTATAACCCCAGTTGGGACATAGAGATCGGGGATTAGCAGTTCAAGGTTATCCTTAGCGACATAGAGGACTCTGAGACCAGCCTGGCCTACAGGAGACCTTGTCTCAAAAAAATAAAATAAAACAAACACCACACACATATACACAAAACTTCAGATAAAACACAAGCCAAAACCACAGTTATGCTATGAAAATTTCACTGATGAAAAAAAATACAATCCAGCCAATCTCTGTATCTTAACTATAAACCTAGGGCAGTATTGGTTACTGCCAGAACTATACCCCACTGTGGCCTTTCAGTTCAATCTCCTTTTCCCCTGTTTCCAAGTGTGGATTACAATGACTCTGCCTTATTTATCTGGAAACTGTTCTTTGCTGGAACTTTCTGGTGAATTTTTGTTCTTTCTTTAGCAAAGTAAGATGGTCTGTCTCCAAGTTTAATATAACTGAATGGACTCATGGCTATCAAGTAAGCATATTAAAAATATACCCCTGGCCTTCTGGGAATATCCGACGCTGGTCATTAAGTCGCCAGGTTACAGCTCACGGTGTCCAGAAATAGCACATTGTATCTTATTACCTGAAAGGATTAAAGCAGAGCTATAGATCTGAACATAGTTCTGGGTTGGAGTTGGAAGGTTTCTGTAGTTTTAAATAACCTAAAACTCCTTCCAACACAGCTAACCGGGATCAAAGTTTTGGCACGGCGACTTTGAATATCAGGTGACTTGCCCCGGTTGAGTCAGCTTGATTGCTTTTCTGTAGTTTGATTGTTTCTCTCTATCACCTGGTACATTAACAGAGAAATTAATCTTTGAAGTCCTAATGGCTCAGCGTTTTCAATTATTCATCTCAGCCGAGGAATTTTTTTTTTTAAAGAAAAGCTCAGTGTTCTCAGTTACGATAAGCCTACCGGCAGACACGGATACCCACCCGTGCTACCACCCTCAAGAAGCATCTTTCGCACAGAAAATTTTTCTGAGGATTTAAAAAAGAAAATCTCTTTTACTGCTTATTTCCTGTTTTAAAGTCCGAAATCATAAGCAGCCTGAAGCATAAAAATGCTTAATAAGCGTCTTTAACATTTTTTTCCCTAAAGAGATTTTCAGAAGGGGAAGGGTAGGCACAAAGAGAAAGTGTGAAAAGGTAATGCCACAGTCATTATTCTGTTCGAGTGAGACTGGTGCCAGCACAGTCCTAGACTTCAAATGCAAAGACACCCAGCCCTGCCACTGAATGTAGCATTTGATCACAGCCTATACATGTCCTCCTAAGACTTTTTAAATATATTTTTATTTTTAACTGACATTTGTTTACGAGGTCCCATATAGCACTTCAATGCATGTATATATGTCATAATTAGATCAAAGTAATTGGTGTATTTGTTACATCAAACAATTGCTATTTCTTTGTCCTGGATAGACTGGGAATCATCCCTACTAACTGCTCTAAAAAGTTCAATTCATTTCTGTCAACTGTAGTTACTCTACTATGCTATAAAATGCATAATGCTAAAAACGACTCCTCATATCCAGCTCCACCCTCCACCCAGGAATCATCCTTTCTCCGCACCTTTCCCATGCTGTATATTTTTCAGTCATCTGTTCATTAGTTGTAATATATAATGCAAGGTAAATGTAATGCAAATGGCTATTATATTGCACTAAGAAATAACCATACAAAAGTCTATGTCTGTTCAGTGTAATCATAATTTAAAAAAAATAATAATTCAACCTATTGGTTGCACATGTATATGTGGAAGCCACAGATACAGAGTTTCTACTGATGGGTTCCATAGTCTTTTTAGGACCAGTGCCGCAAGCCCTGTGACCTCAAATGTGCTATGCTGACACACTGCACTAAATTTTTACCTGGTTACACCTTTAAGCACTTCCAGCTGGAAAGCAAGGCTCAGGAAAACCTTGTTCCTACCAGTTCCTTCCTAGGACCAGTCTGAGTTTTCTTTGTTTTATTGAATAGTTCCTTCTGCTAATTATCATCCTACTTTGATGAGGAGATAAGGTCCCGTTAGCCCTTATTGAGATCCTTTATCAAAAGGGCTGTCAATGTGTAAATCAAGTTTTGGTGGTAACACTGCCAATCCAGCTCCAGGGGCATCAATAGCATTCTGCCCCTGACTTTGGCAAGGTCGGGATGGTCTTTCTCTTCACTACATTGTATTTCCAGTTTTCATGTTTTAAAAATAAAGGTTCATTTATTCTTATTTTATGTGTATGGATGTTTTGCCTGCATGTATGTCGGCGCACCGTATGTGCTAGAGATAGCTTCAGAGTATATTTGAGTATTCAAAGTTTGAGCCCCTGTGTGAATGCTGAGGACTAAATCTGGGTCCTTCGTAAGACCAGCAAGTGTGCTAGCCATTGAGCAATCTCCCCTCAGAACTCCTTTAAGGATGATTACTCAGTGAAGATTCAAGTCTCCCTTATGCTGTTTATTAAGTCAAGACAAATATGACTTCTAAAAGAGCATGGTGCTAAAACAAGACCCTTCAAAAACAACCAGCAGTAAGTCTTTAAACACCTCTCTGTTGGTGATGGTTATATATTGAAGGTGTAAAATGTTCAGAATATATTAAGGAAAATGATCTGCTAACCGATATGTGAAATTTCTCATTTAAAAGTCCCATTTCTGCAACCCTGGCCAGCTTCTCACAGGCTGCAATAAGGTGAGCATATTCCTCTAGTTATAATTCATTTGTGTAGTGCACGCAGTAGAGAGGACTTTAATCTCCAGGGACCTGACTGAATTCCAGGCTGAGGGAGACTGGAGGTGCTGGGAAATGCTTTTCCTGTGGTTCATCTTGATGCTTGCATTAATAGTGTTTAAAATGCCAGTTCTCCTCCAGGTCCACATGAAATGACAATGATCCACAGATCCACACAGGCTTTCCCTAACTTGCCTCTCTAGCACCATGTCCAGTTACTTTCTCTTCACTCTCCGCCTCCCCCCAGCCCATTCCTTTGTGTGGAGCATTCCTTAAGACATGTAGATAGTTAAGATGTTTACAGATGGCCCTAACCTATTAGGACCATCTGTAAGCTCCTGAGAGGAAGCCAGTCGTCACCTTCTCCACTTCATTGTCCCCAGGGCCATTTCTACGAGGATTAAATGAGTTTGTATTTGCATGTTATTGAAACGAATGAGAAAGGAAAGCATGGAAATGCCCTGTTTCCTGCTCACTTCCTTTGATCTGGAACATTGTAGAAACCCCATCTTCTATTCCGAGACTCCCTTCTTCTGAAACACACTAAACACGCTTCCTTCTTCCAGAAGTTTATTTGCTGTTTGAGGGCTTTTGTTTTGAATTTTTATTCACGTGGGTGAGTGTACATGTTTGTGGATGGGTGCATGTACATGTAGCCAGCAGTTGGCAGCGGGTGTCTTCTTTAGCTGCTCTTCAATCTAGTTTTTTAAATAGGGTCCCTCACCTACCCTGGAGTTCCCTGGTTTGGTTAGGCTGCTGTCTGTTTTCCCAGAATCAGAATTATAGATCTAAGATGCTGCTGTCCTCAGCTTCTTTCTTTTTCCCCACCATCCTCCCCATTTTAATGTCAGTTCTGGGGATCCAACTCAGGCACTTGTGGTTGGCAGGCATCATAAATGGCGCTCTCTCCCCATCCATGTTTTAAGTAGGTGAGTTGTTTCCCCTCGATTAACAGTACATGCACATTTGGAGGAGAAGCTAAGCTATATAAAAATAAAATTGGAGCCTGATGCTATAGCTCAGTGGTAGAATGCTTGCCGACTGTGTATGATGCCTCTGGTTCCAATGCCCAGCGTTTACACACACACACACACACACACACACACACACACACACACACTCAGGCAAGGCTAGGAGCAGAGCATATTTCTTGCCTGACTTGTGTGAGACTCTAGGTTTGATGCCTATTGCTTAAGAAAAAGAAAAAGAAGAAATGTCTTGGTGTGATCAACCACTCCAGTCTATCCAATATGGGAGAGGATTCAGGAAACGGGACAAAGAAGGCCAGGATGATCTGTCTCCTCTACATTTCACCTTTGACACAGTAGTTAACGTTCCAGTTTAATCTATCCAGTATTTTATGTATATCATGCATAGTTCAGATTTCTATCACATAGACCATATACTTTTAATTTTTGAGATTTCTATTTACTTATTTGAATTATTTTATTTCATGTGATTATTTTATGTATGTGTTTATGTGTGCCTTATGGTTGTCTGTGTGTACCACATGTGTGCAGGTCCCGCCACAGAGGCCAGAGGAGAGCACAAAATCCCCTGAAACTGGAGTTGCTGCCCAACTTGGGTGTTAGGAAACAAATCCAGGTCCTTTACAAGAGCAACAAGTGCTCTTAACCACGGAACTAGAAGAGGAACTGGAGTTATTGATGGTTGTAAGCTTCTATGTGGCTGCTAGGAATCAAAGCTGGGTCCTCTGAAACATGCCCAATGATTTGACTGTTGAGCCAACTCTCAAGCCCCAACTAGTCCCAACAAATAGATAATATTAAATTCAGTCTTTTCTCATTTTATTTCATGACCATTTCCCAAAATGATTAAAATATTGCTTCTCATCACTTTAAAAGTTGTTTCATATTTTACATTATATTTCAGAAGTATGTAATATACTATTTAAGTCCCTATGCCCTCGAGTCAGACTTCAGGGTTCAAGTTCCACTTTCCGGTGGATACTTTGTCTTTTCTGTGCCTTGGTTTCTATTTCGTCAATATAAGAATCAAGAAAGTATGAACATAAGTTTGATTTTTAAAATGTACATTATACAGGGTTATTGTGACAGTTGACTGGAGACACAGATGAATGTTATTAACACTGTCTATTGATTTTTCTTGCCAGATGGCCAGGTTGTATGATAGAACATCGGCAAACTATCTCCATCCTTGACAGACAGTGCTTCATCCTCCCTTTATCTTTCAGGGTCACTGCTAGGAAAAATTTTCCTACCTTTCAGAAAGATCCAACCAATACAAAGGTTTTGCTGATTTGACATGTCAGGGGGTCATTCTTTCAATTTAATTGTAGTTCTTTGCTTACAGGTGAGGTTGAACATTTATTTCATGCTTTCTTTAGTGTCTGAAATAGCCTCCCTGTGAACTCTTATTCTTTGAACATTTTCTAACATGGATCTTAACCTTTTTCTTATCTATTTGTATCAGCTCTCTATACGGAGAAGACATTAGCCCATTGGGCTTAGCTGGGTTTTCATGCTCAGAAAGTTTGTCCTGTTGCATAAGCAGATGATGGAACAGTTTTTAATTTTTGTCTCTGCTTGGATGCCAAGAAAACACACTCTCTTTTAGCGACCAGTCACTTTCAGTCTATATTTGTTAAAAGTTTATATGTAGTCTTTTGGAATAAATATTCATATATCATAAACTGGAAATCTAAATCGATTTCCCTTTCTCTTACCACATCTCCCCAGACCATTTAGTGGATAATCTTGACTTCTCAGATTGATTTGTCATGTCTTCCAATATTGTCCATTAAAATTTTATAGATGCTTGATTCCCTTCCTGTTCTGTGAGTTTGTCTTTTTGCTCTACTTTGTGCTTGCTAAATGACTGTAGTTTTATTATCTGTTTTAATCTTTGCTCTGTTGGGTCTAAATCAATAAACTTTCCAGCCTTCTGTACTTTTTCCAAAATGCAGTTATGGCACTTTAAATTGTGCCTATGTGGGGTCACTTTATCTTTTTCTTACTGTCCCAAGATTAGAAATATGTTCTTGCTGAGGCTAGTAGAGATAGTGATACAGAGGCTCTCATAAAGTCTCTCCATAAATGGGGAAAAGCTAATTTGTGAAGCAGAGCTGCTTGCGACACCATACAAATGTGATTAGAATGACCTCTTTAGCCTAGCCAGCAGCCTGCCAGCTTTATCTCTTTGTGTGGTGCAGAGCAACCTAAGAGTCTCTGGTGGAGGATATACTAGGAGCATTCCATAACCCAGGGGAGGTGTATTCCTCATGGCAATGTGAAGCAATATTTTATGGTGAATTGTGTAGCCAGAGGCTCTACCTATTCTCAGGGGAAGAGAATAGTCATATAGACAGAAAGGGGTATGGGAAGAATATGAGGAACAAGATTTGCTTGATGACCTCTGTTACTTCTGAGACCATCTTTTCAATAATTCTGGCCAAAGTAAGTTCTGGATGGGAGACACAGAAAGTAGAAATGACAGCATGAGCTATAGGCAGTAGAATGCCAGGCAGCAACTGCTGCAGGATTCCTACTTGGTCGCCCTCAGCATAAATACCGCTAAGGAAGACAACAAAGTCCAAGAGCTTGAAAGAACTTCAGGGTTTCTTTCTGCCAATGTCCTCTTTAGCTATCTGCAATTGTGTTTTGCTTTCAACAATGTCACTGAGTATCTGCTATTGTGTTTTGGTTTCAACAATGTCACTTAGTATCTGTGATTGTGTTTTGGTTTCAACAATGTCACTTAGGGTGCAGCTAAGGCTTTGTGCTGTAATCAGAATCTTCTGTAACTGAGATTTCCTTCACATCTGTGGCAAGAAGGAGTGAGTCATTCTTCTCTTCACCTTTTTGTATTTTTAATTTTATTTTTGTTTTTTTGTTACAACTTGTTTTGTGTCTTTGAAATGAGGTTGAAATAAGTATATACCTTTAATTCATTGAGGTGGACACATAGCCAATAAACTCAACAAGAATAGGAATAAACATGTAGGTGAGGCTTGTATATGTGACATAGACTCTAAAAACTCTGTTAGGGATCTCCAGGGAAACAGGAAAATAAAATATTGTGGGCATAAGAGACAAAATTTAACATGACAATTGACCCACCTAATTATGGAAGCCAAGAAAGCCTTCCACCAGCTGTTCACAAGCTGGAGAACCAGGAAAGCTGTTGGTGTAATGCTGTCCAAGTCTGAAGTCTGAGGGCCAGAGGAGAGAGTAGGGTAACTCCCAAGCACCAAGGACTAATGACCAGGAGCTCCAGTGTCTGAGGCCAGGGAGATGGATATTCCAGCTCAAAAGACAAACTAAATGTGCTGTTGTATAACCAGCCTGGCCAAAATGAACATAGTCTAGAGAGACACTTTGTGTCTCTGAATCTGACAATCAGACTGTAGGCACAACACATCGCCAGCATGAGAACTTCCCTCCCAGAGTCTCATGCTGGGAAAAGGAAACAGTGCTATCCAAAGGAGACCTTGTCTCCCCAAAGAGATCTCACACAGTCCTAGAAATTTGTCAACGCACCTTATAGAATGAGAGTAAAGCCTAAATAATGATGAGTTTAAGGTAGGGGACCACACCTTTTTCTGTGAACTGCTAGATATAGGGGAAAATAAATAAATATGTATGTATGTATGTATGTATGTATGTATGTATATTCCTGGATCTTTTTGTCCCTCTCCTTAAATTGGCTACATTGAACAATCTCCATATTCTGCTTTCTACTATTATTTTGGCTCTCAGCTTGCTTAGCTAATGATCAGCAACCAAGCCTGGTTTGGGGAATAGTCTGCAAGCTACCACAAGCGCAGTACCAACCATTCCAATGTTGTGTTCTGTTCAGGCCCTCAGCAGATTGAATGGTGCTCACTCAAGGGCAAGAGTGATCTTCTCTACTGTTTGCTTCTCCAATGCTAAGCTCTTCCTGGGACACCCAGAAATGATGTCTTTACAACTATGCTATTTAGGCATCCCTTACCTGGTGAAGTCAACATAGTAATTAACCACCATACTGTGGGGTTTCCTTTGAGTCATCAATTTCAGCCCTGTCATAGTTTGGGAAGACAGCTTTGATGAAAATCCTCCCTTTTCCAGTTAGGGGGTCTTCTATACCCACAGATGTCGGGTTCTCTCAGGCTTCCAGGGAGGCTGAGCTCCAAAGCCACTTCCCAGAATAGTCCATGAAGTGCAGCAGCTAAACCCCAAGCTAGATAAAGAACGTGAAGCTGTTTGTGGGGAAAGTGTGGTCCCAGCTCCCATCAGTCCATTATTGTGTGGGCTTCAGTCTCATGCTGTAAGGTCTCCTGACAAGCTGTTAGAAATGAGTAAAATCTCCTTTAGAGAGAAAAGTTATCCATCTGAATGGCACCCTTTCCTCCTCCCAGCATGACTTTTCTGGGGATAATTGTTTCAATGGCATACATGACCAATTCAGGGATAAGAGGATAGCCCAGTTGGTAATGTGCTGCTGTACACATATCAGGACTAGAGCTCAGCTCCACAGAACCTCAGCTTTAAAAAGATGAGGCCAATGGCAAACATTTGTAGCCTCGTGCTGGGGTGGAGGAGACAGGAAGACCTTCGGGGGTTACTTCTAGAAAGCCAGTGAGAGCTTCTGTCTCAAAACCTGGGAGAATAGTAACTATAGAAAAATGGTACCCAAGGCTGTCTTCTGGACTTGATACACATACACATTGTTGTTCATGTGAACTCAAACACACACACATACTCACTCAACTCTTAGAAGTCACAAAACATCATCTCACATTCAGACTAGATAATAAAATCCAGGACCAAGATTATAAATATTGCTTAGAATGGAGAAGGCATAGAAGCCCTATGTAAAGACGTTATTTTTGAAAAATGAAGCCATGTCAGAAGACATAAATTAGCACATTGATTCAATCCATGGATCCCGTGGTCACACAGGTCCAGATCTGAATGTGCTACCTTACATCTCTGAGATAATGAGTCCCTTCATCTGTGAAGTGGAAATGTTGGTGTCCCTTAGCTCACGAGCCTGTCACAGAAATTATGCTGCACAGACACATGAAGCACATGCCCAGAAGACGGTCCCCTGTAAGTGTTCTGTAAACAGCTGCTATTCATTTTACTGTCGTTGTTTCTCAACATCCACCAGACACCAGAAGATGCTGCTTCTAATTGGATCACATTTAAATACTTAAGGAAAACAAAGTATTTTTCTCTATTTTCTTTTAAAAAAAGATTTATTTGTTTGTTTGTTTGTTTGTTTATTATGCATCCAGTGTTCTGCCTGCACAGCAGAAGAGGACATCAGATCTCTTTATAGATGGTTATATGTGGGACTGCATGAGGGTATCCTGGGTCATGGTTGAGCAGGTGCCTAGAACCCCAAGACTCTGCGTGAGTACCGGCAGGAGTTCAGCACCCTCCAGAATCCAGGGTCCTAAAGAGCAGTCATGTCTTCATAAAATTACATTGTTCAGTCACATAGGCCAGACTATAGGCCTCAGGCCCTAGGGATTTACATACTAATGAAGGCCAGAGGGCAGAGCAAATTAAGCATGCCTCCCCCAGATCCTCCCCCAATCCTCCCCCTTTCTTTCTCCCTATATAACTTGGGATTTCCCTGAGTTCTGGAGAGTACGCCTAGATCCATCCACTATCTGCCATGACAAGAAACCTTTCTGGATTCAAGGACTTCCTCGTGTCACTGGGGCCTGCCGCTGCCAAGGCCTTCAGGCCACTGGAACCATAGGATTCCTCCCGAATGTGGGACCCACCACAGTGTGGAAGCCCCTCCGGGCCCCCACCGCTGAGGTGGTTTCTAAATTTTCCCCCACAGTTATAAGCCACCATGTGGTTACTGAGAATTGAACTCAGGACCTCTGTAAGAGCAGATAGAGCTCTTACCTGCTGAGCCGTCTCTCCAGGCCTCCTGTCCTATTTTCAATGAAACATTGGGAAAGGAGAGAATGTGATTGCCCATATCAAGTCTGTTTCACTCAGAGGCATTCTCTAGATTTTCTGGAAACCCTTTGTATTCAACCCAAATGCCTTCCTTAACGACCTTCTAGGTATCACTCTTGACAAAGTTACAGCTGGGCTCTCTGCCCTCCTTCTCCTGCTCACACACCCAACCCAAGTCCAGAGCTAATTTCTCTACCACTGCCAACTCTGTGAGACAACAAGGGAAATGATATATTTACAATTTGGATTACAATTTACTGTCAGAAAAGTCAGTCATCCTAAATCCCAGAGAGTGACACCCCGATCCATCTCATATACATCAAAGAACTGCTATGTACCGAGAACAACAGCAAAGCCGAGCATCCAAATCACAATAATGGATCGCACAGGGGAAAATCAGACACCAGAGGACGCTGAGTTCATGACGGAGTGGCCAGGACCTGAGCAGAAGAAAGGCCTTGATGAAGAGCTTGATTAGTTTGAGAGTCAGTGTCTAGCCTGCCCGGATTGCTGTGAAGAAATATCTGAGAGTGGTGATTTATCAAGCTCTTCCTCAGTCCGACGGGCTAAGAAGTCCAACATCCAGGGGCCAGACGACGAGGTATCTGGTAAGAATCTTCCCTCTGCTTCCATGATTGTACCTTCTTGCTGTCTACTGATGAAGGAAGAAGCCTTAGTGTAGAGAGAGAAGAGAGTGTGTACATGCCTGGAACTGGAGACCAGCATTGAACACAACTAAGGAAACAAATGGTCTGGGAAATGCAGAAGGGGCACAGGGAGCAGATGAACAGGGATGAACAGAGGCAGTGGGCTGCATCATTGCAAACGGAGGACTGAAGTATGCGTCTAGGGAAGCTCATCTCCCAGCTCTCATGAAGAATTCATTGCACACGCATGTGTGTGTGTGTGCACGCATGCGTGCAAGAGAGAGAGAGAGAATGTGTGTATGAATGTGTATGTGAGGTATACACGTGGGGGAGGGTTATGCAAATGCACACTCACACGCCACATATACACTTGTGGAAGCCAGAGGTCACTGTCTACCTTGTTTTTGAGACAGGGTTTCAGGAATGCTTAGGATCCACCTGTGTGTGCCACCCTAATGCTGGGATTACAGACATAAAGCTGCTATGTGGATGCTGGGGCTGGAACGCTGGTCCTCCTGTTTGCACAGCAAACGCAAACTCAGGAGTCATCTCCGGGACCCTCTGTTTTGTTTTGTTTTGTTTTGCTTAGTTTTGACAACCAACAGTAATTGTACATACTTATGAAGTATGGTGTGATACCCGTCCATGCTGTATAGTGGTTAAATCAGGACAATTAGCATATCTGTCACCTCATACACTCGCCATTTCTTTGTAGCAAAACCATTTTTAAGATCTTTCAGCTATTTTTCTTAAATATGTTTGATTTATTCAATTTTCTTTGTTTTTTGTAAGTATTTTGAAACATCCACTATATTATTGCTAACTGTAGTCACCATACAGAGTAATAGAACATCAGATCTTAGCCCTAACATTTAACTGAAAATTTTGTAATTTTGTACCTATTAGCCAATCTGTATCCCCACCTGCCCCTTCCTCTCTTCTTCCCATGATCTCTGGTAACCATCTTATGTTCACTAATTGTAGTGGTTTGAATGAGGCATGACTCTGGACTTTGAACATATGGCTCCCAGTTCAGTTTGCACTCTTCGCTTTGAGCCTGCACTATAAATATGTTTGCTGCCATACATGTCCAGTGTGATGGACTCTGAATTCATAAACTGAAATAAACTCTTCCTTGTTCAAGTTGCCAAGGTCATGGCATGTCATCACAGCAGTAGAAGAGTAACTAGCACTCTAATTCTTTGAAGTTAACTATTTTTAGGCTCCATGTGAATGAGAACATGGCTCACTTCTTTTTCTATGCCTGGCTTAATTTATGTAACATAATGTCTTTAAAAGGTTCATGTTGTAAAGGACAAGAATCCATTGGTTTCTTGCTTATTCATCCATTGATGGGTATTTAGGCTAACATTCAGATGTGTAGCTAATAGCGGTTGAACCCAGAGCTTCACGAGATATATTCTCATTGCTGTCAGTTCTAGTTCTAATTTTGTGAAGACCCTCTAGACTATTTTCTGCATGGCTATGCCAACTAACTTACATCTTGTATAAGACAAGGGTTTTCTATCATATAATAAAGTTAAGGTCTTATCACATCTATTATAATTTGAATATAAAGTGTCCCCCACAGGGTCACATGTCTAAACGGTTGGGCCTTTGCTGGTAAAACTCATTTGGAATATTTTTGGAGTTTTTTGGACACAAGCAAAACCAGCTGTAGGGCTGTAGAGAGAGCCTCTGGCCAAGTGCTCTGCTTCTGAATTACCACCACAATGTAACAACCAAAACATGCTCTTACTATTACAGTCATGAGCTGCTCCTGACTCTGTGCCTTCCCCCATGATTGATGTTATTTCCTAAAAACATGGTCCAGAACAAATCCTTCTACCTGCTGTTGCATCAGGCATTCAGTCAAATCAATAAGAAAAGTAACAAATACAGAAAATTAGAACTGAAAAAATGGAATGGGGTCATTAATATAACAAAAAAAAAGCCTGATCCTGCCATTTATGTTGTTAGAATTGGATTACTGCAAGAGTGTGGGGAAAGTCTGGAACAATAGACTAGAGAAGTTCTGTATCCTGGAAGCAGAGGTTAATAGATTAATGGGTCCTTCTGATGGATGTGTGCAGTAAGGGCCATATATTACAAACCAAGAGTTAACACCATACTAGATGGAGAAAATATGAATTATATTCCTCAGAGATTTGGAATTAGTGAATGATGGCCACTTTCAACATTTCTACTTACCACAGTATAGGAAATTCTACCCAAAGCAACTAGACAAAAAGAAAAAAGAAAAAAAAAACAAATTGGAAAACAGAAAGTCAAACTATTGTTGTTTGAAGATGAGTTGATCTTAATATATAAAACTGTGACAGATGTGGTAGTACACACCTTTAATCACAGCATTCAGGAGACAGAAACAGACAGATCTTTGATAACTCAAGGCGAGTCTAGTCTACACAGTAAGTTCCAGGACAACCAAAAATACATAGTGAGACTCTGTCACAAAAGGGAAAAGGAAAGAAAATCTTAAAGATGACATTGTGTCAACAGAGAGAGAGAGAGAGAGAGAGAGACAGAGAGACAGAGAGACAGAGAGAGAGACAGAGAGAGAGACAGAGAGAGAGACAGAGAGACAGAGACTCAGACACAGACACAGAGACACAGAAACAGAGGAAAAACAGACATCAAAATATGTGAGTTCACTAAGTTTGTAAGATATAGATTCAGTGCACATAAATTGCTAACATTTTCTTTGCTAATAGTGAATTGTCCCAAAAAGAAATCAAAAAAAAATTCCATTTATAATAGCTAAAAAAAAAATACATAGGAATAAGTTTAAGGAGGTAAAAGATCTCTACACCAAACACTGTAAAACATGGATGAAAGAAATTGAAGACAATATGAACAAAACAAAAATGTCAGAGAAATGCCTCTGCATTGTGGATTGGTGGAACTAATCATTTTAATTTTTATGAAGTTTAAATAATACCATGCTTACTGCTTTTCAAGTGTTAAGTGCAGTCTATAGACAATACATGAAAATATGTATTCTGGTTACAGAATGGACAATGAATGTTTTTGATTTTGACAATGCAAATGTGTTAGAAGTTTGTAGATGGGAAGAAATGGAGATGGACCAAATGCTCTATAGAGGCATTGATATTCTCACCTTGTAAGATGGGCCATCAAGGATAATGCCTCTGGTTGATAAAACAAAAACTGAAGGTGTGGTAATAAGTCTTAAATTTATTATAAGTAACATGGTAGATGGTATCAGGAAGCATCTCACTTCTTCCTATAGGAGAAACTCTAGGTAATGTCCAGAGTGACAAGGGAAGCAATGACTGAAGTGGCCGAAATGCCAGGGACATGTGATATGTGGTTGATCAGAAAACGATAGAGGGAGGAGATGGGCAGAGAGAAGGACTATTATTCTCAGTCATATGCTCCTGTCACTCATATAACCATTATATATAGGTAACTGGGATAAATGATCAGGAGAGAATGGATAGACTGGACTCTCTTAAAGCAAGGCAATTGCAAAGAGACGAAGTCAAAGAGGCACCATTGCTGCCGGACATCTGGCTCTCCTATCAAATCATGGGTCTATTCCTACAAGGCTTCATGTTGTATTCAGTAAATTATAACTGTGACTATTTATTGTAAAGCACAACACAATTTCTGTATAAAATCATTCCAATCAAAGTACATTTTTTTTAAAAAAAAAAAGCATCAAAACCATGATGAGATACCACTTCACACATTTTGACTATGGTTTTTAAAACAAACACAAAGAAGTTTTGGCAAGGATAGAGAGACGAGGGCCATCAGACACTGTTGATGAGGGTGTAAAATGGTAGGCCACTTTGAGAAACAGATAACAACGCCCTAAAAAGTTAACCCTGTGGTCCAGCAATTCCTCTCCTAGTGTTGTAGCCAAGGGAAGGGAAAACACTGTATGAATTAGAGTTTGCTCTAGGAACAAAGCTGACAGAATACATTCTTTATAAAGGGGTTTATTCATGTCGCTTACACATACAAGCTGGGTAGTGTAACAGTGGCTACTTGCATGCTGGAGAAGCCAGGAACCTCTTAGCTACTCAGCCTACTGAGAAATCCCAGTCTGAGACTGAAAGTCTAGAAGAAAACTGGAGAGCTGTAGTGTTCAGCCCACGTTGGAGACTGACAAAGCTGGAATTTGATATCCACAGAGGATAGCAACAGCAGTAGACTGCTGGACATGTGGACACACTGACCTAGCAAGAAACGAAGGCAGCAAGGACACGCCCCCTTTTCCTTGCGTCTCTTTACATCTGGGCCAACCAATAGAAGGTTCTGGTTATTCTCAATGATAGTATATGCCCTTAGTTAAGCCCTTCTGGTAAAAGTCTCTTGGACACGCACCGAAGTGTCTCCTAGTAGATTCCAGTTTTCTAGATTCTCTTCTGTTTTTTGTTTATTTGTTTGTTTGTTTTGTTTTTGTTTTTTGTTTTTCCCCTCTTAGGGGATATCTCAGTTTCCCCTCTAAGGGGATATCTCAGTTTAGATATTAAATATGATGAGGGTCAGGCTGGGGATATAGCTTATTACATAAAACACCCAAAGATCTGGGTTTGATCCCATGTACAAGGGGAGGGGGAAAAAAGAGAAAGACTGACTAGGTTAAAAATATTATCTTTGGGAAAACAATTTTGGCTTTTATCAAATAGCATCTTCTTTCATGAAAATTCCATCATGTGATATGTAAAATTTCAAAAAAAAATAGGAGACGGGGAAAAAACGGAAAGAAAAGAAAGCCAGGAGATGCTTTGCTTTTCTTAAAAGAGAGACGTTGTTTTTAAAAGGGACCTGGAATGTCAAACATCCTGACTTGGCACACGAGACACTTTCTCCTCCCAAGTTCGTCTGATGCCTTGCTCTGTCTCTGCGCCAAGGGGCTGGAAGTCACAGTAGCTCTTGGACATTTCCCCATTTGATCTGGATTTGCACCTATGAGAATTCCTGATCTGTCTCATTCTTAACCTACTCACAGTTCTCAGGGCTCACTGCCTATCACTGTGACATCAGGATAATGAAACACTGGCTACCATGAAAGGTCCATTTATTTTAATCATATTGAATAATTTAGAATAAATAATTCCTTTTTTAAAAAGTTTTGAAAAGTAAAGTTTATGTATTTATATGTTTGAATAAGTATCCATCTACTAGAATGGTTCAAGTTTTTATAGGATAGATGTAAATGCTATCCAGTTTTTTAAAGAGTCTAATCACTTTGTCCCTTGGATTTCCTTCTCTAATTTCTTCAGAAAATTTTGCTAGGAAAGGTTAAGTTTTAGATAATGGGCAGTCTAAATTTAAAATCCGTTTTTTTAACTCCAAGTTCAACATTTTTCTTAATATTGCCCAGTTACTTCAAAGGATTTCAGGTTCTTCCTTGGGACTCCATGAGTTCACCCTATGCAACACTTGCCTTTCAAAAGAAAGAAAGAAAAGAATATAGAGAGAAATAAAGAAACAACGAGAAAAAAGTTCTTCATTGACTAAAAGGCAGATGTCTGTTTCTTCACAATTGAGAAAGAATGGTTCCTGTTAGCCAGGAGGAAGAAATGCAGCCCACGTTAGCTACAACAGGTGATAGATAAGGAATAAATAAATAAATAAATAAATAATAAGATAACTGTGTAGCTGGACCCCTGGACAGGGGCTGATATGAGACTTTTTGTGAGTGATTTATTTTGCTCTTTTATTTAAAGCATCCTTTATTTTTAAACCGTTTGATTAAAAGCCAAATTACAAACATGGCAAATTTCATACTTGGCAATTTTTGTATTCCAAAAATGTCCCTCCATTACTATCACCAGCTTCAAAAATGAAATCAACCCTTCTTCAGGACACTGGCCCAAACCAGGGCATCCAGAAGCATCCTCAGACTTCCAAATATATCCAACCAACCCCGTCATGCTCTGAACAAAACAGTCCCTCCCTACCGCTGTCCCGAGGAGCTCCTCCAGCGTTCCCATGTTCACTTATTTTCAAATTTTGTCAGTTTCTGGGCTGGCTGCTTTTTACCAATCAGAATTAGTCAACCAGCTGCCTCAAAAAATTTCCCATAGAATATTTCTAATATTTATGTTTTGTCTAGCCATGGCTGGTATACATAAATTATACTCAAGACCAGTGAAATGGAAATAAGGAGGAAGACTGAAAATAAAGGAGATGGAGTGGGAAGAAGAAGGGAGGAGGGGGAGGAAGTGAATGAGGAAGAGGAGGGAGAAGAGGAGAAAGAAGAGAAAGAGTGGGGGAAGGAAGAGGAGAAGGGGTAAGAGGAGGAGGAGAAGCAAGAGGAAGAAAAGGAGAAAGAGGAGAAGTCTGGGAAGGAAGGAGAGGAGGGGGAAGAGGAGGAGAGAAAGAAGAGGAGGAGTGGGGAAAAAGGAGAAGAGGAGGAGGAAAAGGAAAAGGAGGAGGAAGAGGAAGAGTGGGGAAAGGAAGAGGAGAGGAAGAGGAAGGGAGAAAGAAGAGGAGGAGGAAGAGGAGACTGATGGCAGTTTAACAAGCTGATACCCATGAACTTTGACAGGAGTTGCACTTACAAAAGGAATCTGTATAAGGATAGAGAAGAGCAAAGAAGTCCTACTAAAGGCAAACTTGGCAACTGAGTGTAAAAAACAAAAAAGTAGTGCCTGTGAGGCATGTGGCTCGAGCCACACAGTCTGCTTGTGTCCAGAGTCAAGAAGGGAAGATGTCCTCTCTTGATGATGATAAGGATTATGATATCTACTTATTGAGGGTCACCTTTGCCTTCAGTAGGCATGGATACGTTTTACTAAGTGCAAGGGTTGAGGAAACGCCTTAGTCCAAGCCAACCTATCCATTCTGTCCCTTGGTCACAATGGCTGGTTCTGGTTGATCAATACCAGTGGTTCTGTGGTCTGGACTCTGTTTGGTTAGACTTGTGAGGGACACCATAGCTGCTCACAGCACAGTTTGTAGAGCCTCAGAACCGGACCATCGCCTCAGAGAGTAGCCAAACATTGTGGGAACCTCAGTTCAGCTAGCAGTGCTTAGGCTACAAATCCTACTCCAAATAAAACTTCTGGAGTTTACATTCATGACCTAGGGATTCTCCACATCTGACTTTTTAAAAAATGAATTTAGCTTTTGTATTCCATCACTGCCAACAGAAAGAGTCTGAACTGATACATGACACACACTTCATTTCTATGAATCCCTGCGTGTCGGCTATAAAATATGAATGCAGAATTTCAGCCTCTTCTATCAAGAGATAACTTGCAGATTCTGTTGAACTAAACCTTGTTGATATACATCCCAGACAAATGGAAGCAATAATGTTCTTTGTAAAAATACGAGTCTCTGCAATATCCCTGTACTGCTTGAGAGCATTATTGCAGTCAGAAGCCCCTCACACGCACGCCACTGACCACCAGTGGGACCACAAGTGTTTCCAGCAATCCAAGGTCAGCAGTGCCTGCCGTGTCACATGGAGAGAGCAGTTTATTTATGTAGGCAATCAGGATTTAGTAATTAAACCGAGTCATAGATGGTGTTCCCTTCATATCCAGTGTGGATCGATACGTGAGTCAGCTGCCAGTGACTGGGGACTGATAATCAAATAATACAGTTGTTTTTAAAAATGAGATGGAAAAGTAACAGACCACTCACTGTAGACAGTGAGAAAAGCACAGTATCCTGTTAGCTTCATGTATCAGTTTCATCTTTTAACCACACCCCCACCATGCTAGGAATTGAGTAATCCAGGGCTTCACATGTGTGAGGCTGGTGCTCTGTCACCGAGCTGGTCATTAATGTCCTGGATTAAGTCTTGATCACTTTAAGGACTGCACTGATGGAGGGGAAAGCAAAAGAGAATTTATTTCTCAGAGTCTGTTCATTTATCAGCTACAAGGCTTTCGGGAGCACCTACATGACTTAAACTAAGCTGGGCTCAGGGACTGGGGCATTAACTGATTCACATAGTAGAGAGGCAAGAGGGAACACTTCAGGGTAAACTGACTCAAAGGTTTTTAATAAAACCAGGACCATTGCTTCTGTTTAGTTAATTGTTTTATGTGTGTGGGTGTTTTGCCTGCGTGTATGTCTGTGTACCACATGTATGCATGGTATCCAGAAAAGCCAGAAAAGTGCATCAGATCCCCTGGAACTGGAGTTAGACACGGTTAATAGCTGCCATGTAGGTACTGGGAATTGAACTTGGGTTCTCTTGAAGAGCAGCCAGTGCTCTTAATGTCTGAGCCATGTCTTCAGTCCTCTTGTTTTTGTTTTTGTTTTGTTTTACCCCATTTCCTTGGTGTTTCTTAGAGTAGCAAAATGGAAAAACTAGATGCATTCTCATTTGTATCCTGGGAAAGATGGCTTCTTTTCCTTTCAACTATAAAACCAAATTAAGTTTCACACTGACTAGATTGCCCATTTCTTTAAAAAAAGAAAATTAAAACTTATGGTGGCCAAAGAGATCACACACAATACTAATTTCAGCTGGGATAAACAGTCCGTGCCTGATTCAATAGCACAGAGAAGTTGAGACTAATGACTAGTCACTTCTTGAGCTGGGGAAAAATTGATCCCTCATCCACAGAGTTTCTACCTAAAGCCAGGGTGAAAAGCTGTTGAGATAGCAGCCATAACACACTTTATGACCGAGTGCCTGGCTGGAGCTGAACCACAAGCTGTGCTGGCGCCTCTGCAGACTGCCCTGAAGCCAAACTATAGAGATTTCAGCAAAAATGTACTTTTCCCTCTAAGTACATTTGGAGAAAGTTATGCAGAACCACCTCATGTGAGAGCCATAATCCTGAAGCCTGGCATGACTCCACAGTAATTTTCCCACAGGAGCAAATGGAAACAAGGGAGATGAATTCTCATAGTACCCAAATCTATCACCATTATCGCCTGATTTCATTATAATGTTATAGTTCCTCAAGAAATATTTCTGATTTCACAGTATGCTTTCTCCAGAGTGACTAACACAATACTAAGGTATCTGGCCTTATTTTAGCACATCTAAATTGCTATTCCAAACACACTGAATTTAGGCCTCTTTTCTTAGCACTGTCATTTGAACCACCTTCAAATGGATGTCCAGAAAAGATGACTTTTGGATGCTAAGAACATTTCAGATCATAACAGTGAGTGTAAAAGCAAGACAGCCATAATTACACAGTATCTATTTAAGACACCTTTAGTGACTTAGATGAGTTTAGTCACAATCCCCTGAAGTCATTTCTAGTCACTAGCTATGATCACAGGGAGCTATGATCACAGGGTGACACAAACGAAAAGTGCGCAGTTGGTCATTGTTGCCGGCTCCCAGCCCACTCCTCCTAAAAATCTGTTTCACTCCCTTTTGAGGAATGGACATGAGGCCCTATTTCATTGTGCTGTCTGGACTTTAGCCCTGGTTCCCAACCAAAAGAAAACAAACCAAAACAAAAACCACACAAAAAAGACTATTTTTTGGAGTGTCCTGGGGGACAGCAGTGTTTCATTTCATCGAGATGGTTCTTGGAAATCCCTTAAGTGGAGGCCAATCACCACAAGGAGCGGGGCTAGAAGCTTGGGACTTTAACCCTTTCTTCTCATCCTTTGGAATGGGGAGAGGAGCTGGAGATGGAATTAATAATCTACCATGCCTATGTGGTCAGTCCTCATAAAACCTTAACCCTTAGAGTCTGACAACTCCAGGGGAGGTGGGCACAGCCGAGAAGACATGAAAGCTCACCACCCATTCTGACCCCATGTCAGATGCAACTCTTTAACATGGGTTCCTAAACTGTATTGTGTGCATTAAGCTGTCCAGCAAGTGAATTGTTATGTGTTCAGAGAGGCACACTAACAAATGACAGGCCCAAGAGAGGATTTGCAGAAGCTGAATTACATACAGCCAGTTGCTCAGAAGTGCAGATGGCAACACAGCCTTGTAGCTGTACTGGGGTGGGAGAGTCTTCTGATATTGCCCCTTATCTGAGGGGACTGGCTATGGTTAGTTTCAGAACAGAACTGAACTGTAAGCCTCTTGGTTGGCGCCTGCAGAGAATCCAGGAACTCTGCAGCAGGAAGCACCTGGATATGTGGAAAGAGAAGGGAGGTTTGGAAAGTATTACAGTTGAGATAAAAAGCAATGCCCCTTTTTTAAACTATAGTCTCTCTTGGCTTTTTTTATTTCTGTGTTTGGGTCTCCTTCAAACTGTTAAGCTCTTCTGACAAGCAAAGCCAGGAAATATAGTAGTTGCTCAACAAATACTTGTTAGATGAGTGTATCATTCCACTAAACTGCCTTGTCAGAACATGAACTATCAGGATCTTGTTACACAGTAAGTGACAAACTTGTCTGGAACCAGGATGGGGACCGGATCACCACAATCTGAATTTCTTAGGACCTGAAAATACTGTCCAGGTTCAATATGAGTGTTGCCCAATCTGATAGCTACGGCCCACATGAAGTTATTAAACACTTGGAATGTAGCTGGTGTAAGCAACTAAATGGAACTGTATTTTAGCTGATTTGCATTCAAATACAAAGAAGCAGATTTGTCTGGTAACTGCCATAGAGGACAGAGAACTGGCAATGGCTTCCACAAAGGTCGTCTTTGTTCTTTGCCAGGTTCTGCTGAAATATCTATTTAGTAACAGATTGTAGATGCAACGAATTATTAGCCTGCCTGGGAAGCCTGAGCTTAGGGTAATCTCAATGCCAGACACTATGCCAAGTTTTTGTTTTATTTATTTAATTTGTTTTATTTATCAGAGTTAAGGCTGAGAACAACAGGCAGGTGGAACCAAAAAGTTATTCCTATGTGGTTTCCTTGGTGCATGTTTTTGATGAGCGATAGGCACAGATTCTTCACTGCTGGATTCCTTTGGGTTGCCTCAGGCGAACAGAGGTGGGGGAGGGGGCTGTGATTGAAAATGCCTGTGACAGTTTCTAATCCAGGCCTTTCAGGTTCATTTACATGTAAATAAGGCAAAACCTACTGCTTTGAGACAATCATTTGCGTCTATGAAAGCATCTTTAAATCCTTTATTATGTGAAGATTCTGTTTATAAGTAGAAAAAAACAATGTGCCATTCCGTGCTTGTCAGTGTTCGGGTTGCAAAGATGGAGCCTCTGGTTTCACTTCAGTAAAATTAAACATGCTTTGCCTGCATACACCTTGTTCCGGGTGGGTTAACAGATAGGTCACAGGCGAGTAGGTGCCAGGAGTTGTATTCTCAGCTTTCTCTCTGACTCAGACTCGGACCTCAGGAAGGTTGGGATAGATTTAGGCACAGGCTCCTGAATGTGCAATTAGAATGAAGTGCCCGCTTCGGGCTTTGCACCTCCTCTTGAGATTCTCACAGCATCCATGGAACAAGCTGGAGTTCCGCCACACACCATGTTGACAAGTTCCTGGGGCTTCCCTGGAACCACTCTCTGGCAACACTACCCCAGAGAATTGTCCTTCATTTCTTCTCTCCCACGTGCGGCCCTCTCCTCTGCTCATGCGCATTGGTTGTTTCTCAGACATAGACCAATTAATTAATGCCAAGCATGACGGCAGAACCCTTCCAGGTCTTCATGTAAGTAAATGCATGTGGGAAGTCTCCTACACTGTATCATTGCATCAACCTGATGAAAGCAGATGAGGACACTGATCATATTCTTCATCCGATTTGCCCAGAATTGGCGTTAACACAAGGACACACATATACCTAACTTGCCAGACCCCAGTCTTCAATTTACTGCATTTCACTCTGCTTCCAGTAAGTTCCAGCTTGCTTCTGAAGTTGACCTGTGACTGAAGTCTTCTATGTGTCCCAGGACTCCAGGTTTGTGGTCAGAGCTCTTGGGAGTCCTAGGGAACCAATCTGTCCAGTAACTTCAGGGAAAGCACCGTCCTTGTAGACTCCGAGGATCAGATTGAAGCCAAGAACAAAATGGTCCCCGTAGCCAATTTTCAAGGGCACGTCTTTTAAAGTTAAATTTCCCAACCACAGCATTTATGCTGTGTGAAATGAGCTGCTGCCGGTGGCTTATGAACAGAAGAACAACAAATTAGACGGAGCTTTTAAAGTCCCTCTGGGGGCTGGCGAGATGGCTCGGTTGGGAAAGTGCTTACCACACAGGCTAAGAACCTGCGTAGCCACGTGAAAAAGCTGGACACGCAGCATGTGAACGTCTGTAATGCCACTAAACACGGAACAAGGGCTCTGGGCTCACTGGCTAGTGAGGAAACCCAATCAGCAAGCCCCAAGCCAATGAGAGCTCATACCCCACCCCCACCCCACCCAAAAAAAAAGATTTTCGAGGCGAGACACTCCACACTGTTCTTTGGTTTCACTCCCACAGGTGCACAAACAAACATATAAAATCCTGGTTTCCAGGGCTTCTTGAGTCTTCAGGTATTACTTATTCCAATGCTTCGTGTTGTGTGTGTCCCTAAGAGTAAACTTTGTTCTTCCTCCGTCTGCTGACTTCCTCTCCTCCATCAGCAGCAGGCTCCATCCCAACTTCCTCACCCTCGCTTCATCAGCTGGCTCCACCTGCTGACCAAGCATCTCTCTTCTTGGCTCCTCTGCATCCAACGGTCAGAGCTAAGCACAAATGACTCCTTACAACATTAAAGATGTATTGATACCTTGTCCTCATGACTCAGAATTGAGCTCTGAATTTGTTTGACTTGAGAGGCACTCGTCACTTCTTTCCCGGGCCGAGGTGGCTCAAATCTATGAGCCCTGTGTTTTGCACACTGGTGTCTTGACCTCCTGCTTCTCACATGTACATTTACTTCCTCGCAAGGATGTTCCCACAGGTTTCTGTGTGACTCTCCAGCTGTTGGCTGTGCTAGTCTAGTGTTGCTATTTAGCTCTTCACATAACTATAGACAGCCAGGAAAATACAGACAGACTTAAAGAGGATAAGTATTCGAAAGTATCTATGACCGCCAGTCAAATATGAACACACTTTATAAAATTATGTGTATAAACATATGGTTTTGTAAAGTTCAGGAAAGCATAAACATTTTTATTCTGCCTTTTAGCTTCACATTACACGATGTGTACCTTTCTAATCTCATTAAATAAATATGATTGTGAGATTCCACTGTTGTTGCATCATCATTGAATCAGCCTCTGATGTAAGAACATTGACCACTCCGGGTTTTATGGTATCACAATCATATCATAACAAGTGATTCATACACAGATAACTGAATGTATCTCTGGCAATTTCATTTTGCTAAGCTCTTGGACATGGACTTACTGGATCAAAAGATAAAAATATATTAAGGATAGAATAATGATAAAAAATACATATATAAATATATATTTATATTATGCATATATTTATAAATACATATATACATATTTATATATGTATATTAGGATAAGACTGTAAATGAAAAAGTTAAATCTCCATGGGAGTAGAAAGTCACAAGAGGATTGTCAGGATCCTCATGATATCCGAACCAAGGGCATAAATCAAGTTAAGGTGGGTTCTAGAAGCCTGTCAGTATGGCCTTCAGTCCTTTAAACCAATTTCTAAAGAGACCTGTCCCTGTCAGAGTATGTTAATTGGCGATTACTTCAGCTATCAGGGCAGCAGATGGAGAAACACACCTGGCCTCACATGGTTCCTGGCTTCAAGTTCTTCTTTAAAATGAGCAACAGACGTCGCAAAAATTTTCAACCTGCCTCAGTCCGGGCAGTGAGGCAGCCACTGACCTTTGCTCTGATTTCTAATTAAATTTGAAGGTTATACTAACTCTGAAGAGCATCTATTGAATGGACGTGAGAAATCTGTAAAACATTAGCGCTGTATAGATCCCGAAATGGGGGTGGCAGCAGATAGCTCAGGCACACACACTGTCAGCAAAACAGTGCAATTTTATGCAGACACACCACACAGAGAACCAGTGGGACTTTTTATTTCTTTGAATTTTCTATGATAATCACCTCTGTGTGATTATTCTCCTACCAGTGCACATTGATCCTCAGAAGATACCGATAATATAAGTCAAAATACCTGTTATTTTTCAGAGACAGCAACGCAGTTTCCTTTGTCACAAGTCATCTATTTATGTACAATTCATTTCCTTTAACTTTTATTTGAATGCTTCCTATCAAGTAGACGTTGTGTTTTATTGATTTGCAAAGGGAATACAGATAGAATCTCTGACCTGGAGGGAAGGCAAAATCTCCTCACAGAAGCAAAGGCTACACTGCTAATGTGTCCAAGCACACTTAGAGCGTAATGAAATCAGTAATATAGCTGGGAGGAAGGGAGCTACATGATGCCTTGAAGCCAGCGCCTGGGAAGCCAACGCAAGAAATGTGCTTACGTGCGGTAAGCCGTGATCTGGGAAAATGATACGGGTCTACATTCCTGTAGTCTGATGCAGATTCCTCCTCACTGTTGAACTCTAATGATCAGACACAGTCACACCCGAATCAAAGCTTGGAAAGACGAGGAAGCACTCTTTAGATTCCTCTCCAATGAAATAATTACCTTTTGTAAAAGTTCACAGTAAACATCAATTTTTACGTAATTATAATCAGTGACTTTGTTTGCATAATAGAATGCCACATCACACACGAAACTGGTCCAAGAAAGACAGGTTTAAATGAGCAGGTCTGCGTGCAGTTGTAGCTGCCTGAAGGAAACAATCAACTCAGCAATTCGGAGACAGGGTAGAGGGTTTGAGGGTTATGTAGACAGCTTTCCTCCTCTCTCTTCCTTGTGTTGCTGGCTGCTTCCTCGTGTGCTGTTTACGACTTCCACCTGGACCTGTAAAGCAGCAGAGATGGAGAATGGGCAGGCATCTATTCCTCACCTCTGTGCAGCACTAATGAAAGCCTTTCTTAGGAGATAATGCTGATGTATGTAAGGGCATGACACTTAATGGTCATGCTACTTCCAAGTCTTTTTTTTTTTAACCTGAAGATTCTAATTTGATATTGCTGACATTAAATACCTGTAAGCTTGAGTCTCCTGAAAATGTAAATGTCTAATTGTTACTCACCTGTAAGCTGCTGGTCTTGTATTTTCATGGGTGTCCAGATAGTCTGAGGCCCATTGAAGCTTCAAAGACATGAATGGGTGTTCCTGTAGCCAAACATGTTTGTGTTTGTCACCTAGCTGCTATATCACAGCTGAAGCAAATCTCTCCATGAAAAATAAATGTAGCAGCTAGAGACATTGGCCTTTTAACCCTCCCAATCACTCTGACTTTGATCCGATTTATCAGGAAGTGAGTCTTAAGGAATGAATCGAGTTCACGGAATAGAAACTAGCAGGATCAATAGATAGTTGGCATCATACGCTTATTGCCTGCTGCCGGAAGCTGGCATCTAAAGATGACCAGAGGCATTCCTGCCATTGAAAGGACTTCTATTCTGGCTGCGTCATCTTCCTTTCAGATATTACCTTTCTGATATTCCGCCATTGTGACTCACGGGATCATCCTCAACCCTTGGAGCCGTTCACTGCATGGAGATGGAAGGTCCAGTCAAGAAGACCAAACTCTCACCTCAGTATAATCTGGTAAAGACAAGTCCAGAGTGTGTGGACTCCCACTTCATTTGCTTTGCAATCTTAGAAGAAGAAAGGAAAGGAATGTGCTTCCCGTTCTCCCTCCGGCATTGCTAAACTTGGACTGTATAATAAACCTACATTGTCATATTGTTTAGCATGTGGGAAACTACACAAAAATAAAAACACTCTACAAAACGGGAGGTTTGCAGGGAGAAAGATTCAAAATAATACTGAAGGAAACGTTTAGCTTTCTCTGATTAAATAGGTGTCCCATTTCTGGGCTCCTTCGATGGCTTCTATACAGTTAGAACTTCTTTTTCAGCTTCCTTTGGAGCTGGGTAGGACATTCCTAACTCCTACCTTGCTCAATTTAATGCCTTACTATAATTTAATGTCAAACAAATAAGTGAGTCTGTATTAAAGTTTTATAATAGTCCCAAGAAATAATAATTCTCATAGGAGCTAGGGGTATAGCCCAGTGACAGATGTAGAAATAGCACACTTGTGAGGCCGTGGGTTAATTCCTAGCACCACAAACAATGCTTGATGTTATGTGAAGATCAGCTCCAGTCAGTTTCTTGGTCAGGCTCCCATCCTGCACAGAAGAAAAAGTGTACAGCCCTGAGTCCACAACAGTCTGGTTTCTACTTGCCTATAAAGTTAACTCTCACCTCCCTCTCCCGTCTCTACTGCTATATGGGACATATTATGTCCTCATTTTTTTTGTGTGTGTGTGGCTATGTAGCTCTCAAACAGATGTACATCTCTTTGGGAGACTGTGCATCTGCCATTCCATTTATCAAGAATGAAAAGTTCCTTTTGATCCAGCAAATTAATATTGAACCAAGCTCAACCCTCTGTGAAGTTTGCACCAATGTCTATATTATCCACCCATGGCTATATCTATGTAAAAATCCATTTCTTTGAAGGCAAAGACTGAGTTTGTCTTCCTCACTCGATGCTTAGGAATATAGGACATGATTGTTAAATCAGAGCTACTTAGTCAGAGACGTGTGGGCTCCTGGGGCTCACCAGCTCCCAGCTTAGCGGTTTTGGTAGGTTTTAGCTAGGCTAGTGAAAGAGTCTGTCTCAAAAAACAAAGTGAAGTGCCCCTGAGTAACAGATCCAATTCTTGGCCTCTGGGCTTCACATACATGCACATACATGGTCATACACACACATACCAATTAAACACTTGAGTAGACACACTTTAAGAAATGTTTGTCTGTGGCAATTCTGTCTCTATATAGCAGCCTTTCAATGTTGTGGTGGCTAATAGTACTGATCAATTTGACAAGATTTAGTATCACCTAGGAGGCAAACCTCTGGGCACACCTAGGAAGAAAAACCCTGATTAGGTTAATTAAGGTGGAAAGAAGCATCCTACATGTGGGTGGCACCATTATCTGCACCCGGATTCTGGACTGCATTAAAAAGAGAACATGAGGTGGAGGCCCAGTGCTCCTTGCTCTGCCTAATTACGAACAAAGCATGGCCAGCCCCTTTAGTTACCTTATGATGTCACTTCCCAATCAAGATGGACTAGCCCTCAAACCATGAGGGCAAATACATCCTTCTTCCTTCAAGTCACTTTCGTTGTTGTGTTTCACATGTATGTCACTACTGGGAGTGATTAGAAGGGATGACATGGAGATGTGTGTTGGTTGGATCTCAAGCCTCAGGAGTCACATCTCTTCCCAACCTGTGAGTCCTAGGAGAACAAGCTGAGGCAATCATAGTCAGAGGCAAGTGTCTTTTCTCACTGGGCCATCTTGCCAGCTATTGCTAAGTATTTTGTTTTTAGTGGTTTTTTTTTTTTTTTTAGATTTATTTCACATTCTGCTTGTGTATATGGCTGCATACTGTGTGCATACTTGGTGCCCACCAAGGTCAAAAGAGGACATTGAACCTCCTGGAGCTGGAGTTATGGAGAGTTGTGAGGTACTATGTGGGTGCTGGGGATTAAACTAAGTCCTCATCGAGAACAACAGGTGCTCTTAATGACTGAACCAACTCTCCAACCCAATGGGAGGCATTTTGTATGGCAACAATGGGAAGGTCACTAAGACAACCATTCTAACAAAGCTACTGAAGTAAACAATTTAAAAGGAAGAGATTCCTTGGAGTCATGGTTTGAGAAGTTTCAGTCCATGGTCACCCGGGGCTGTGGTACACTGGAGAGTCATGGCAGAGAAGACATACTGGAATAGACCCACTTAGCTGGTCACCTCCAGGAAGCAGAAACAATAGGGAGGAAGGCCAGGGAGCAGGATGTAATGACCAGTGCTACAGCCCTAGTGATCTTTGTCTGTCAGCTACATTCCAACACCTGCCCTACCACTTGTAATCACACCATCAACTACTACTGTGAACATCTGAGTAGATTCTTCCCCTGATGAAGGCTCACCTGCAACTTTACTTTTTTTTTTCAAACCTTATTTTTCCATAGAGTCAGGTCGCCAACAGCGGTGGCATGACCTAGCAGAGACAGCCAGGCCTCAGCCTTGGCTTGAGTCAGTAGGAGGGACTAGTAGGAATACCAGGAGAAGTTCTAGGCTGTGCCTCTCTCGGGAAAATGAAGATCAGTGAAGACACAAGATCCACAAGTATTCCACAGCTAGCTGTACCAGCAAGACAAGCTCTGTCTCTGTCACTCTGTGGAGTCCTAGTTATACCCAAACACCATGGGTCCTCCATGGGTCTTGCCTCAGCATGTGCATCCAATCAGCCTGAGTCCTCAGAAATGGCAAGAAACTGCAGCACATTGCCAGAAGTTTTTTGGTGAATTTCTCTCTGTGGAGTCCCAACAAATGCCTATACAACATAAGGTGGACCAATACATGTGTGTTGTTAGCAAAGAACCTTCCATCACATGCGTTTCACGCGCCTGCTTTAGCAGAACACCCTCTCTACTGTATCTGCTTAGTCTTTCCTACCTGTGTCCAGTTTAATGAAACATTCCTCCGTGGGTTTGCCCCAGCAAAACACCATCCAACCAACTCTCCAAAGAATGCTTAAGTTTCCACTCCACACACCCCTCATGATCCAACCACTTCCCCAAACCCCACTTCTGAACATCGTTGTGCTGGGAACCAAACCTTCAATGCCTGACCCCTAAGAAGATAATTCACATGCAAACCATAGTACAATCCTGTAGTGGGATGAAAGTAGGTTCAATCAAACGTCTGGCAGGTATAGCACAGTTATAAAGAAATGGCTTTGTCATTTCTGTTAACTAGATATATTTCCCATATCTGGCTTGTTCTATGTGAGCCTAAACATATTCTAGGTCATTTAAGTTTTTTCTAGAAGTTGGCATGCCTAAACTAATGTAAATACCTGATTTTCTTTGTAAGTAATTTACTACCAGCAATGGGAAAGCACTATAAGTTCATAATTTGAATGTTAGGAAAAGAGATACTAAGAGATTATCTCACAGAAACAAAGTTCAAAGGGAAAAATTCATCTCCTAAGACATCTATTAAGATTGAAAACTAGGACAAAGGTTTTTCCCTCATAAGATGCTCATTCGGCTGAAAGACGCACAAAGCGCTATGATGTACCCATGGCTCCCTTGGTGTGCTGACTTAGAACGGAGCTGGGCGATAACACACCTTCCAAGACACAGCAGATGGCGTAAGAATTTCCCTTACTCAGCAGCTAATATGTTATCTGGGATAGGCACTGCCTGGAGTGCCATGTACAGTATTTGAGCATTTAACTCCAGGGAGTCCAGTTCCTACAGGCTCACCTGTAAGTCACATGTTAAATAAATGGCAAGCCAGATCTAAACCAAGCAATCCTGACTTACATGGGGTTTTGATTTTTTTAAGGTATCTCAAAGAGACATGATTTTAAAATCAGAAACATGCCATCAGTGTGCATTTGTATGATTTACTTTTTAGCTGCTAAACAAATAAAATAGACTTCATGTTTCTTTGAAAACTTCTGACCTACCAGAGAGGAGTTTGTGGAAGCAGGATAGTTCAGCGGGAACATGACACAGCTGCTCCCGGGACCTGCTGGCTCACTGCTGAAACACCTAGCATCACACAGGCTCTATTAGCAAATACAGTATTATTCCATCTCCCTCAGAGAGATGTTGTGAAGACCAAAACAAACAAAATATTCATGACTGCAGTATAATCTCCATGAAAGCAGAGACTTAAAAAAAAAAAGTTGTGAATAATTCTTTTTTTTTTTTTTT
>NW_021619940.1:202067-297235 GCF_004785775.1 Grammomys surdaster
CTCTCTGCCTCTCTGCCTCTCTGCCTCTCTGCCTCTCTGCCTCTCTGCCTCTCTGCCTCTCTGCCTCTCTGCCTCTCTGCCTCTCTGCCTCTCTGCCTCTCTGCCTCTCTGCCTCTGCCCCAAGTGCTGGGATTAAAGACCACCACCACCTTGCCTAATCATTTTATTTAAACTGAAATCCTGAGAATTGAAAATGAACATCTTTGCACATGAGCGTCCTGGAGACACTGTGAGAAGTTCACGTTTTGTGTTCTACCATGCTTTGCTCAGCTTTGTCCAGACCTCTTCAGAGAGTTGCTACTTCGCTCTCAGAGATACTTCTGTCCGAGGTCTCTCAGGACAGAGCCTCCAAGGTGTGATTCATGGGTAACTTTCCGAGGCTTTTAAGAATTGGGTTAGTCAGAACGACCTGCTTCTCGATCCTGAGCCTCCAGGAAGGTGCTGGCCTTGAGCTTCTGCTGGTAAGCCTGACATTTGCTGAAGCCAAGGCTGGACCTTGCAGTTTAGGAACCGGCTTACCCCACAAGAGAGATTCATATTCTGGTGGCCAAGGAAAAAGATTGGAAGTAGTGACTTTTATTCTTAGGGTTCACAGATGTGTCTTCAGTACCCAGGGGAAAAGATGGGGCATAGCCACCATTCAATGAGTCCTTTAAAGTGCTTTGAGTACCATAAAGAAGTGATGTATTATAAGCAAGATGTCATTATTACCTAAACCAAGGAAGCCAACCAAGACAGAGACTAAGGGATTTGCATTAAAACCAGATTGGAGACACATGATTTATTTGATCATTTGAGGGCACACACTCTATGCCAGGGATGACACTAGGTGATAGGTAATATTGTGCTAAAAATATACATGGTTGTCAGAATACAGTCCAGGAATGGAGTCCTGTGAGAATTCTGAGTGCTTGTGGAAAAAAACTCTAAGAATCTTGTGACCTGTTTCTTCAAAACACAGAATTGTTTTTGAAATGTGGGTTCATGCTCCTCCCAGGTGTAGTGGATAGGTGTGAGCTGGCTTCAGATTATTCATTACATCTGGCAATTGTTACTAGTTTATACGCCTCTATGGAAACCATATTTTTTGCCACATGCAGCTCGTCCTTGTGATTGGACACTTCACTCATGTGACTCTACTTAACCCTCAGAGTATAAACTGGCTGAAGCTCTGTTAGTGGACGTGAGTTTTAGGCCCTGCTCTCCCAGGCTCTCTGATCAACAAGAGCAATAAGCACGTGGTAGTTGAACATGTATATAGTGTTAAATGAACACATGAGAAATACAGATAATAGTAAAATCCATAAAATTAGAAGAACATCAAACGAGAAACAAACCAAGCCAGGAGCTGGCAGCCCTGTATAGGGACATCTATAGACAGTCTCTCCTCCCAAGGATCGAGGATCGTAATGAAGAGAGGTCAGAAAGATTGTAAGACTAAAGTAGTGGATAACAGCAAGGAAACTGTTTTCTGGACCCAGCAGGGCAGCCGCACATGTGTCTCCACGGCAGTTTTGACGATGAACATAAGACCTACACAGACTAAGGCCAGAGAAACTTCCTGCACGAAGAGGAAGGTGGGCATGAAGTCCCACTCCTAACAAGAGCTCCTGGCAGTTGCTGGCTTCTAGGACCGGAGAGTCAGTTGACCACCTCTCCAGGGAAGGCCGCATGTACAAGAGTATGTGGATAACAAAACTGTACTTGGTTTTAAAAGGGGGGAGGGACACAAAGTTGAGAGGAATGGGAGATGGATCTGGGAGGAGTGGGAGACGGGTTACTATGATAAAAATAAGTTGTATGAAATTCTCGAAGTACTATTAAAAACAAAGAAAAATTGATACATACATATATGCATAGCAAGAGGTGATAGTCCCCTAGTTTACATCTAATGTGTGAACTAACTTTTTTTTTTTAAATCCACTCACATGATGAGGTGGGTTGAATAGATTTGCCCCCTCTCATAGACTCCTGTGTCTGAATGCTTGGCCCATAGGGAGTGGCATGATTAGGAGGTGTGGCCTTGTTGGAGTAGGTATGGCCTTGCTAGAAGAAGTGTAATCACTGTTGTGGTGGGCTTTGAGGTCTCCAATGCTCAAGGTCTGTCCAGTGTTGACTCCAGTCTCATACTGCTGCCTTCAGATCAAGATGCAGAAGTCTCGGCTCTTCCAGCACCATGTCTGCCTACGTGCTGCCGTGCTTTCCACCATGATGACAATGGACTGAACTTCTAACTGTAAGCCAACTCCAATTAAATGTTTTCCTATATAAGAATTGCCTCGGTCACGGTGTCTCTTCACAGCAACAAAACCCAAACTAAGACACATGCCATGTATTTTTAGAGAATGTTCACTTATTGTTACTATTCACTATTTCTGCTGTCACCAAGTTATGAGAAACAGAAAGAATCATCTTGAATTAAGGATTGAAAACACATCTAAATGCAATTAGAGAAAACAATAAACAGCACTGAGCACTCTCGTTATTGTTAGAGTTCTCACAACTAGGAACTCAGTATCTGTAACCTCAGAACTAAAACTGAGATGGAAGTCTCAGAACACGCTTTCACAATAATATACGGTGCTGCTAGGCAAGCTGGCAAACGACTGTAACCCCAGCACCATGAGGTTGAAGCTTGTAAGTCTGAGGTCAGCCTGAGCTAAGTAGAGAGAACCTGTCTAAAGGTTATGCATGGTGTGTGTGCACACCTGTGTGTGTGTGTGTGTGTGTGCATGTGTGTGTGTGTGTGTGTGTGTGTGTGACATATATATGTAACTGGCTTTATCCACTGTTTAACTTATATGGTGTACTCAGTGGACTTTAGTATAGTGAATTTCATTCTTTTAGAATTTTAAGGTTATGACTATGATGTATGTAAACATTGTTGCCCCAAAGCAACACATACTTGTTAAATAATTAGCTTTTCCATTGAAAATAAATTCTTTTTTGAAGCTACAGAAACATAATAAAAGCTATGATTTTTTTTTCAGTTCTGAATGAAGTCACACAACAAGTTCATCTGCTTTTAATGGTCAAGACTATGCAGAATTGCTTTCTACCTTGCAGGCAATACTGAAAAAAAAAAAAGGAGTTAAAACCAAATCCTCTCTTTTCAAATCAGCATAAAATAAGAGAACACTGTCTTTTAGATTTTGAAATAGTGCTGGTAAATCACTTGCTATGCCAGCATGAAGACCAAAGTTCAGATTTCCAATACTCTCACAAGAAGCCAGGTAGACGGCCCAGCCATAATCCCAAACCACAGGGGGAGCTGGGATCCATGGGCAAGCCAACTAGCTGGAGTAGTGGAGTAGTGGCGTGAGCAAGCTCCAGGCTCAGCCAGAGATCCTGCCTCTGTGAATAAAGAGAAGAATAGCAGAGGAAGACAGTCACCATCAACCTCTGGCCTCTATGTGCACTTGCGGTTATGTGCACACAGAACCACACACATATGAACATCCACTTACATGCAAACACACATGCATGCATACACAAACACAGAATTAAAGAAGAGAAAACTGTACTCACATGACAAGAACTGAAGTAGAAACATGAAATTAAACATGTTAGAAAAACATGTGATGTGAGGCTTCAGACATGTTAGTTCATTATCTAATTTACTTCTAAACTTCTCCCACAATATTTTTCTACTTTATGGTTTTAAATTTTTATTGTGTGTGGGGGGTATGTCTGTATGTATGTATGTATGTCTACATATGTATGTGCATGTGTGCAAATCAGAGGGCAACCTGTAGAAGCCAGCTCTTTTTTTCTAACATACAGGCTCCATGGATTAAATTCAAGTCATCAGCCTTGACTCCTGCTAAGCCATCTTGCCAGTCCCCAAATCATTAATTTTATAAGAAAAAGACCCATTTGAGGCTGCATTTGTACCTCAGTGGATAGGGCATACTTAGTGTGCATGAAGTCGTGGGTTTTTTATCCCCAGCACACATAGACACTCTCACACACACACACACACAGAGAGAGAGAGAGAGAGAGAGAGAGAGAGAGAGAGAGAGAGAATAAGAAAAGTGTCCACTCCAAGCAATTCAAAGAATACAAGAATTTCTATTATTTGTACATGTGTTCCTAAAAGTCACAGCACTATGTAAATCCTCTCAATAAAAAAAAATGTAAGAGAAATATGGGATACAGGGAGTAATATTTATTTCATTGATACATTAAAAAAACCTATTTCCTTATATTATCTGCCAAGAGGGTGGCATGCTTGGACAGCTAGAATAGGCTTCTAACACTCTGGCCACCAACAGCAGCACACAATTCCCCTCAAGTGCATGTGAGGCATTCTTTAGGATGGACCACATGGTTGACAAACTTCAAGCAAATAATTAGAAAGGACTAAATTCATACAAAGTATATTCTTCAGCAGTCACAGTTAAGTGAATTTAAGCCGTTAGCTAGCATTTTGAATTTTAACACAAATGAAATGATGGACTATTAAATAAATAATGGACCAAAGAAATCAAAAGGGAAATTGGGAAATATTTTAGGATGAATAAAAATAAAGATTTGTTATAGCAAAACACATGACATTCCATCAAGTAGTGTTTAAAGGAGAATTCTTAGTCCTAAGTGCCTACAGTAAAAAGAAAACAGGAAATTAATAAGCTCTTATCTTAGCCACAGACTACTAAAGTTCAATGAAGAATTTAAAAGTAGCCAGAAAAAAAAAAAGAGCTTAGGCTACAATGATGTTTCTACAAAATTTTACCAAAAATGTTAGAAAGAATTAATAGTAATTTTTTGTTAGTTCCTCTAAAATAGGACTGAGTTCCCTAACCCAGTCTATATGGTCATTATTGCCCAAATACCAAAATTACAGAAAAAATATCACAAGAATATTTTATATCCTCAACATACAATATTTTTATTAAATATTTTATTTATTTACATTTCAAATCATGCTCTCCTTCCTGGTCCCTGCTCCACGAGTTCTTCACCCCATCCCCCCTCCTCTTTGCTTCTGAAAGGGTGCTCCTCCCCCACCCACCCACCCACCCACTCCCACCTCACCCTACTAGCATCCTCCTTCCAGGAGGCATCAAGTTTCTACAGGGTTAAGCACTTCCTTTCCCACTGAGGCCAAACAAGGCAGGACTGTGCTAGATCTATAGCAGGGGCCACAGACTAGCCTATATATGTTCTTTGGTTGGTGGCTTAGCCTCTGGGAACTCTGAAGGGTCCCAGCTAGTTGATAGTGTCTCAACATACAATATTAACAAAGTAAATCAACCCATGTGTAAAAAAAGGGGGGAGGGGGTATTATGCAATATAACCATGTGGAATTTATCCCAGAAATACAAGGTTGGTTTAACATACAATAATTAATGAATGTATTTTATGTCAATAGAATAAACAACAAAGTCCATACTATACAAGATGTGTAGAATGAGCACTTCTAAAATGTTCAAAATCACTTCACCATCAACACATAAACATACATACTTAGTGAACTAAGAATACTACAAAACACCTTCACCGAAGCAAAGAACATCACACTTTATGGTAGAAAATATGAGTTGCTTATTCCAAAAAGTAGAAATACAACAAGATTGTCCACTCTGGTGCTTTGTTCAACAGTGCACTAGCAGTGCAATTAGGAAAGAAAATAGAATGAAAGATACAGATTTTCTAGGTTTGTATGTTCTCCTCCAAGATCCACGATTTCACTAGCCCTGGACAGTTGGCTAAGTTTCCAGTACCAGACATGGTCTCTCTGTTAAGTGGGTCTTAAGTCCAATTAGAGAGTTGCTGGTTACTACCAAGGTATGTGTGCTACTACCACACCCTTAGGGTTGTCAAACTATGCTGGTCATTGCTGTGGTTCATAGGCATCATAGTTGTGTAGGCCTATTTGTTGCTTCCCATCTTTGGAAGCTTGCAGCATCTTCTGGTACTATGAAACTTAGTCCTCAAAGAGGACAGTTGACATAATGTTGTATATAGAAAACCCTAAGGAATACCACACACAAGCACACACACAAACACACACACACTAAAGTAATAAAGTTCTTCAACTACAGTTCTATATGCAATACAGTTGAAGCACAAGACAAGGACTTCAAAAGAGCTATTACAGATACCAAGAACCTTATAAAAAGTATACATAAGTCCATTAGTTACATAATCCACAAAAACATAAATAGGAGAATGAATAAAACTGCTTAAGACATGAAATAGAAATAGAATCAATAAAGAAAACCCAAACTGAGGGAAAACTGGGAATGAAAAATGTAAGAACTTGAACAGGAACATCAGAGAGAAGCCTCACCAACAGAATATAAGAGAAGAAAGAAAAGCACTGAAGTCAAGATAGAAGAAATGATGATACACTGGACAAATAAAATGTTAAATATAAAAAAAAAATCCTCCAGGAAATTCAGAACTCTGAAAAGACCAAATCTGCAAATTGTAGGAATAGAGGAAGAAGAAACCCAGATCAAAGGGACAGAAATTATTTTCAGCCAAATCATGAAAGACAATTTCCCTAACCTAAAGAAGTATGTGTCTATTAAGGTACCAGAAGCATACCAAATAGACTGTACCAGAAAAAAAATCCCACAACATAATAATTGAAACATTAAATGTACAGAACAAAGAAAGACTATTAAAAACTGAAGAGAAAAAGACCAAGTAACACATAAAGACATACCTATTAAAATAATATCTGACTTCTCAATAGAGACTCTAAAAGCCAAAAGGGCCTGGAGAGATGTGCTACAAACTCTAAGAGAGCACAAATACCAGCCTGCTCAGACTACCATGCCTGCAAAACTTTCCATCATAAAATATGGAGAAAGCCATTCCATGAAAAAGCAAATTTAGCAGCACCTATCTATCTACAAATCCAGTTCTACAGAAGACACCTGAAGGAAAACTTCAACCTAAGAGATTAACCACACCCAAGAAAATATAAAGAATAAAGAATACAAGACCAGAAAAGCAAAAGGAAACCACACAATTGTGTGTAGGAAACCACACAATAACAACAACAACATAACAGAAAAAAGAAACACTTTTCATGTAGAACTCTCAACATTGTCTCAACTTCTCAGTAAAAAGACACAGACTAACAGATTAGATACTAAAATAGAATCTATCTTTTTGCTATATCCAATAAATATACCATAATATCAAGGATAGAAATCAATGGAAAAAAGATATTCCAGGCCAATAAACCCAAGAAAGAAGCCAGTTTAGCCATTTTTAATACCTGACAATATAGACTTCAAACCAAAACTAATTTACTAGAATGAGAAGGATACTATATACCCATCAGAAAAAAAAATAATTAAGAGGACATTGTAATTCTAAACATCCAGGTACCAAACAAAGAACACCCAAGATAAACAGAAACAAAAACAAAACAACAACAACAAAAAAACCAATCCATTACTCCTACAGCTACAATCACATATTGATACTGTGACGGTGGGCAACTTCAGCACGACTCTCACCAATAGACAGGCCATCCATATAAAAACTAAACAGAGAAATTCCAGAGCTAACTGATGTCAGAAACCAAATGAGCCTAGCTGACATTTACAAAACATTCTACCCAAACATAAAAGAATATACTTTCTTCTCAGCAGCTCCCGGAACTTTCTCCAAAGTTAGTCACATACTTGTTCACAAAGCAAGTCTCAACAGATACAAGAAAATTGAAATAACACCATACATCCTATTTGACTACCAGGAATTAAATCTGGATATCATCATCATCATCAACAACAACAACAAACCAGAAAGCTTACAAACCAATGGAAACTGAACAACTAAATAAAAAATGGGTAAAGAAAGAAATTAAAAACTTTCTAGAACTGAATGAAAAAGAAAACACCATGCATCCAAACTTATGAGATAAAATGAAGGTGGTTTTAAGAGATGAGTTCATATACTAAATGTCTACACATAAGCAAAACCAAAAGACTGAACAGAGGTCGTGATTTAACAGTACACCTGAAAACAACAGAACAAAATAAAGAAATAATGCCCCAAAGGAGAAATAGCAAGAAAGAAAAAACAAAACAAACAGACAAAGCCCAAAACAAAAAAATCCAAAACCAACCCAGGGCTGAAATCAACAAAATATAAACAAACAAACAACAACAACAAAACAATTTTTTGAAAAATCAATGAAAAAAGAGTTAATTTTTTGAGTACATTGATAAGATTGATAAGCCCTCAAAGGAAAGGGTAGATGGAGAAGATCAAAATCAAAGAGCTCCCGGAGTTCTGTGACGTGCTTTGCTGGTTTCCACTCATAAAGACAGCACAACACATGTTTTTTAAAATTGGAAAAGAGTTGTGAGACGTATTTTGTTAGCCCTAATTACTTAACAAGTAGAGACCACGTCCTGTGTAAGTTATGCATTCTGGACAGAAGTAGTCGCTATAATGTTGCTTTCACTCCAGTTGGAGTTTTTATACACTAAAGTTAACAGCTACCTAGTATTTATGAAATTTATAAAATTCTTTCATTTTACATTACCCAATATCCTCACAATACTGCAAGTTTAGACAGGTGACCCTAGCTGTTGTGATAGCACGTGCCTGTCATCCCACCACTCAGCCATCCTGGGCACAAGGATCAGGAGTTTAGGTTCAGCCTGGGCTTTATGTTGAGACCTTGTCTAAAAGTGAAATCAGGATAACATACTATAAATAACAAAATACGCACTACAGGGGGAATTATTATGACCTTCCCCCATAAGAATTTGTGAATTCAAGGTACATACCTAGGAAGGATGAAGCTAGTATTCAAGCCCTCTCTCTTTCCCTCCCCCACTCCCTTTATCCCTTTCAGGTTTTTACTATCTTTTACGAACTAATCATCAGCTTATTTTAATATGGACCCTTGTTTTCACTTTGACAAACACCATTTTTAATTACTCATGAATTCTTCCAGTTTGAATTTCAACTGAGAAGCTATTATCCATCTGAAGCATGTCAGCCAATACACTTCAGCACATTAGCGATCCACCTTGTCTAGCCCTGAACCCACCAGATCAGGCTTAACATAGACCCTGTGTCATCTTTCCTCCTCTATCAAATCACTTCCTCTAAGTTACTTTGACTGGTGAAACTTAAGCAAACTTCTGCATTTTGCCAAATCTAAAATTTAAAAAGCGATTGTAAATGAAAAATATGGAAAAGTTAAAAACAAATTAAAACAGAACTGAAAGTCAGCCTGCTCCTCAGCATGACTAAGCCAATAGATTGAAATTACAGCATTCTAAAAATGAGTCATCTTCTGGTCGGTCTAATTTGGAGACAACCAATAATGACAATTCTCGAGAATATTCTAAGAGCTGGCAGATTACCCTGTATTTTGAAGTACAGGATGAAGAACTGTTTTAATCTTCCATCGTGCTTCTAATCAACAGTGTGACTGCTAGGAGCTGGCAGAAAAAATGACCCTGCATATTAACTATCACGTGATAAATTGTCATGCTGTGCCCTATGAATCTGAGAATGAGTCACTTTAAAAATAGCATTAAAAGAGCCATGGCCTCATAGAAATCAGTGGGAAAGTGTGTTAGCTACTGTGCTGTTGGGTAACAAGTAGCTGAAGGAAGTGTTTATTTTGCACCCCAGGTACACCCCATGAGAGCAGAGAAGGCATGGTAGTGGAGCAGCTCTTGTGGTGGGAACGTGAGGCAGTGGGTAACTGGCTGTCTATGACTCAACAGGTCTTCTTGGGTATATATCAAACAGTAATGCTTATATAGTCGCTAAAAGGGCTAGAGAAGAGTGTTAATGAGTGCAGTGGCTAGCTTACATAGCAATAGCATGGATACTTGTGATGCGTTCATCTGGGCCTCTTTACAAGGGCAAACTGTGCAACTGCACTCAGCATGGATGGACTCCATAAACATAAATATCCAGCAAGGTTCGGAAACAGGAAAAATAGAAATCACACTGATATTTATTTGAGGAATAGATTCTACAGGATCAACAAAGGGCCTTCTGGGCACCTGGGCACCGACATGACCCTCCTTTTGGATCTACATGGTAGGCATGTGTTCATTTTGGGGAATTCATCAGACTATCCACTTATTATTTGATCATACTTACAAATTTATAACATATATTATTAAGACAGCTCATTCCTTGGTAACATTAAGAATGTACAACTTCATACATTTGGTTTACAACATGTGTGTTCACAGCACCACGTGTTCATGCTCTTCCTAGTAATCTACTGTAGAGAGGCAGCCACTCGTGCTCCCAGAGTCATAACAATTACATTCAGAAAAATGATTTATTAGAAAAACCATAAACATTTCTCAAATACTAGTGACACATATATGAGGGAACAGAGTTAGTATTTGAGTTGAATGTAGGCATTAATTTCATTTATTTACAGGAGACATTTAATTCAAAGAATAGGTGGGTCTGAGTTTTGCTCTCTTTTGCTGATCTTCGGTTGGAAGTCACTGTAATATTCCTTTTGAGGAATTTTTTCTGCACAATATATGTTATGGGTGAGAATATCAATTCTGCCCTCTCCTAGCCAGCAAGTTGGTATACAAAGTAAACCGGAACAAATGGACGCTCTCCTCTCAGATCTTAGATCCTGATGGAATAAGACAATCACCTTGCCAGCTGCGGTCTGAGGTGACACGCCACTCGCGTCTGCAACTTAGATCCTTTGGTGGGTGTTCTGATTTTTGGACGTTCCTAGTAGCAGTCTGTGTTTCTTTTCTGTCTGTGACTTTAAAAACCCCATCCTCATGACACACCCTTTCTCTGGTGAAGTCCCCCAGTTTCTGTTGACTGGAGCTAAAGAGCAAACAGGATGCAGCGCTGTTCACTCAGACTCAGCTTCCCTAGTCTCCAAGTTAGTTTGGCCAAGCTCTGCTTCCAAAGCCTCAGAGCAGATGTTCTCTCTCTTCTCCCACTGATACACACTGAAAAGTTTCTCAGTGAAATAACATGTCTTTATGTTCTAGTCATATCTTCCTACAGGATATTACAGATGTACCTATTTCTTTCTTTACTTAATTTGTTATGCTAGAGATGGAAACCGAGCCTCAATCATGCTAGGCAAGTACTCTACCATTGTGTTTTTCTCCTGGCCCGTTACTTACATAAAATATGAAACATTTATCATTTTTTATACCACCAAAGACTTCTTTTTGGCAATTGGATACAATCATTAGACTTTTCATTTAACACATAAACTTCTTCCTGTTTATCAGTTTAAAGTGACTGAAGCATTGGACATGTGGGGAACCTCCAGAGCCAAGGTGTCTCCTTTCTTAGTGTCTGTACCCAACATGATCAAAGATAGTACTGTAACCAGTATTATAAAGTGTGTGTGTGTGTGTGTGTGTGTGTGTGTGTGTGTTTGATCAGACGTCCACACAGGGAGTGAGGAGGGGTTTCTCTACGGGTGTCACAGCAGACAAGGAAGTGAAATGTAAAGAGGGTGAGAATGAAATCTCAGTTCGGGTGACCTTGTCAACCTGGATCAGAATTTTTAGTCTGATGCCAGGTGGTTTATTGTAGGAATATTTAACCACACTAGAGTTTGGGAAAAGGTTTCTAGGCAACAATCATCCCAATTCCAGGTGCATATTAAACGTAAGGTGTGATCCACATAGAAACTCCTTTACAAACTACACGTAACCATGAGGATGGGTTCTATAGTGTAAGGGCCTAGGATCTGGTGTGGTCCCTGACCAAGATAGCATACAGGTCAGGAGGCTATAAAATCCACATGACATCTCCCCTAAAGATGGATTCTATTAACTGGCAGGTAAAAACAAAAGGCTAGGAAGGGAGTGTCTGGGATAAATGTTCTGGGAAATTGGGTTGAGGTCTGCCTCCACAGATAGCAAAAGTCACCAGTGATAACAATATCCATTCTGGCCTCTGGGCAGAAAACAGCTATTTCATCCTCTGAGGAACCACCCCTGAGTGATTAACATTCCTGGTTTCCCCAGTGATCTGTGGACATAAGAACCTTTGTGTACCCAACAAGAGAGAAGGGAAAAAGAAAGTATAGCCAATATAAGTTGCCTTAGGATTTATCACCGGACTAAAATCTTTCTTCGAACTTTTCCTATGTTCCTTTATCGACTTGACATAATTTGAAGTGCTTCTATTTGTTAAAATCTATTTTTCATTTGTTAACCTCTGTGTGTGTGCTGCCAGGCATGTGCAGCATGTGCCTCTATCCACTGAGCTTCCTGCTAGTCCCCAAAGAATTATTTACTCTTCCTTTGCATATGTTTAGATAAAGATATTCAAACATATTTTCTATTCCTTATGAAAATAAATTTTACCTTTATATCTAAGAAAAATCAAGTGGAAATGCAAACTTCTTATTTAAGCACTAATACTTACACATTTCTTTTTGTGGCCAATTATGTTTCTATACCCAGAGTTCTCCAAGTACAGACTATTCTGTCTATTAGTGCATGAAAAAAAAAAAAAACCCTGTAACTACTAAAGAAATACTAAGGCCTCTCAATGGTTAAAGTAGAACGTAAATATAATGGGTTTTGAAAAATAAACCTAAAATCTTGTTGCAATTATACTCTGGTTTCTGTTTAAACTTAAGCTGCATGATACCTGGGATTTGTCTTGAGAGGGGGAGGAAGAAGGCAGGGATGATAAAGACCTGAAGAATGTAGAGAGCTGCTAAATCTGGCTGATGTGCCAGTGCGTATTCATGGTTTTCTTATTTTATTTTCTCCATGCTTAAACTTGTCTATAATAACCTTCAAACTTCAAAATAGCGGTTAGACAGACAGACAGCTCTGTGGCTAAGACAGCTTCTCGGTCTCCCAGCAGACCCAAGTTTGGTTCCAAACACCCATGTTGGACACCCCACAGCTGCCTGTAACTGTAAGTACAAAGGGTCTGATGTTGTCTTCGAGCTCCTGGGTCCCTGTACAAGCACTGCACCTCACATGCATACCATACATGTCCAGACACACAATATATACATCAACAAAAACTTCTAAAGATCCACTAGACATCCAAAGGAACCTCTATAAAATGACTCAAATAGAATACAAACCATTTTCTCTAAAACAAATCTCCAACTGGTCCGCATGGGATTATTTTTGCTATTTCATCTGCAGTCAGGTGAGAAATCAGGTCACCAATCTACAACCATTTAAAAGCGTTATGAAAGGCTGTTGTCGCCACCTGCTGGACAGTGACTTTTGGGTGCTTTGATGTAAAAATGTACAAAGTATCTAGTTTTAACAAGTTATAAAATTTGTCTCTTTTGTGTATTACATTAATATGCTAATTAATGTTATATTACATCACCTCCAAATACATGCAACTTGCCGAGAGGCATGTTGTAAAAGGCTTTTCATAAAGTAGTCATCTTGTCATGTTCTTGTTTGTCTTACTTGCTTTCCACAGGGATAGCACAGGTTTAAATTAATTATAGACAGGGATAGACCAAAAAGCAGAAACTTGTCCCAGACCTAGGTTCAGGGACAAAATGTTGGAGCTGGAGAGATGGAGCTGGAATTAGGAGCACTTGTTGTTCTTGCAGAGGACCCAGGTTCAATTCCCACCACCCATGGGATGGCTCATAACTATCTGTAACTCCAATTCCAGGGGCTTCAACACCCTCTTCTGACAGGCTCATACATGGTATACATACAAAATACTCATACACATATAAAGATAACTTTTAAAATATTTAAGATTTTTATTATTTAAAATATTTAATATTTGTAGTTATATGTTAAAATTACAAATTAATATTTGTAACTTGTTTTATTTAAAATATTACAAATTTCTCAATCTTTTATAAATTGGGTAGTGAAATACAACAGTGCTTTCAATCTGCTACTTAGATCACTTGTAGAATTGTACAATAAACTGATGTTGGTCTGAAAACCAGAATTCTTTTTTTATTATAATCAGGGGTGACAGCATTAGTATCCACTAATGTCCCCAAAGTCCTACTACCTGATAAAAATGTAGAATTTCAAGATCCATCTTCTATTACTAGGTGAAGACCAGCGATTTGTTCTATGCAAACCAATATTTGGGATTCATCAGCATTTACTATAAAACTTTAAATCCTTACTTAAATCAGTGGGGGGGGGGTCTTGTAACAATTTAAATGCTCAGCAATTGAAGGAATGCTGCAATAAAGTGATGAAATATTACTCATTTTCCGTGAGGTTTGAATAAAAGAAATGAATACATTCAAACAGCATGCTTGCAGGGTTAGAGATGGCTTAGCCATTAAGAGCTCTTGTAAATGACTCGGGTTCAGTCCCTAGCACCCAAATGGTGGCCCTTAACCATCTGTAACTCCAGTTCTAGGAAATCAGAAGCTCACCTCTGACCATTACAGGAATATGGTGTATTTACATATAGGTAGGCTGAATTACTAATAAACGTAAAGTAAATCCTAAAAACAAAACAAAACCCACCAGCATGTATGCATGTGTGTGTGGTTCCCCCATCTCTTTCAACTAAAAATGTCAAAGGAATACCCACTAAACAATTTTTTCTGATTATGTCTGAGAATCAGTGTTTATCAGTGTTCTAAATGTTTCTATTCTAAAGTTAACACTCCATTAATCAGGAGAAAAACTGACAAATAAAACAATAGCTTAGGGCTCAAGTAGATAGGTCCCTTGCCTAGCATGCACATGGCGTTGCATCCAATCCTAAGCATAAATAAAAATTTAAAAGTGGACTGGGAGATGGCTCAGATAGTAGAGCAACTGTTGCAGAAGCATGAGGTCAGTCTTCATCCACAGCACCCACAGAGAAGGTGGAGACGGAGGTCCTGGGGCTTGCTGGCCAGACAGTTTGATGGGTCCATAAACCCCAGGTTGAGACCCTGTCTCAAAAGCTAAAGTAGAGAGCTACTGAGGAAGACATCCAGTGTTGACCTCTGCCCCAGACCCAAACACAGACACATGATTTTAAAAACAAATCAAATCAAAACAAACAAAAAGCCATACTCCTGTCCTCCTTGTAAATCGAGATTTCAAATACTGATGAATCTAGTTCCAGAGTCTGGCAAGTGTGGGAAATGCCTTCTCCACCATGCACTTTCCCACAACCCATTCCATCTTTCTTTTAGCTTTCACATCAGCAGTGCCAGAGAACCAGTACTGCATTCAATGCTTTAAAAAATTGAGACTACAGTGGTTGTTTGGTTTATCTTAGAACACATGAAAAGGCAGTGACTTAGCAGGATGGTTAAAACAGTGTCTAAGACAGCCCAGAGGCTGGGTGTATGTCACACCCCTAGGTCTGGCCACTTGGAGACTGAGCCAGGAAGATCTCCAGTTCAGCAGACTGAGGTTGCTTGCCACTTATTGGACCACAAAGTTTAACTCCTTTTACATGGAAGCTGATTTCCACACTGACTAGCTCTGAGGGTGAAATGGGAGACGTAACATACTCAACCACTGCTGGTGCCTGGTCCTGATGCTGCTGTATTTAGTACATTATGTCTATGCTTCAATTTTCCAGTGTGGGGGGGGAACACTTTGTGAGTGTATAAGTTGTTCCTGGTTACTTGAGCTTCCCCGGCCACTGAAATATTGAGGACTTGGAAGCTGGGGATGGACGGGTCTAGCCAAACTGAGGAACCCTACATTCAGTGTCCAAAATTCAAAGTGGAGAGCAACTGAGGAAAACACCTAACTTTCCACATGCCCCCCCCCCAACCCCAGTACCACACACAGAAGCAAACAGCCTGGCTGGTGCTACCGCCTGGTGGGAATGAAGATGCTGCTATTACTTCATATGGACATGTCTCCTGAAGGAATGTTACAAAACTGGAATCTGCTTCTAGACCTGGATTCTACCAAAATACAGAACACTGATGCTAAGGAGGGATTGAGGGTGCTGGAGGGGTCAAGGATGCAAGAGCAACAGAATCAACTAACCTGCATCCATGGGGGCTCAGAGACTGAACCACCAAATAAAGAACATGCATGGGCTGGCTACTCATTTGTAGCAGACGTGCAGTGTGGTCTCCACATGGATCCCCTAACAAACAAGTGGAGCAGGGGCTTACTCTTATGCCTCCTTTTGGATCCCCTTCACATAACTGGGCTGCCTTCTTTAATCTGGCCTCAGTTGGAGAGGATGCACCCAGTCCTCTTTTGACTTGATTTGCCAGGGCAGGTTTGGTACCCATGGGGAGGCCTCCCCTTCTTGGAAGAAAAGGGGAGGGGGCAATGGAGGAGTGTGAGGGTGGGACATGAAGGAGGGGAGGAAGGGAGGGCTGTGATCAGGATGTAAAGTGAATAAAGGGAAAAATAGTAAAATAAATAAAATAAAGAGGGGATGAGAGGAGAAAAAAAGAAAATGTGACAGGATCCAAGACCAGAAAAACATAAACAACAATAAAAAAAATTTAAGAAGGAAATGTAATAGGATTTTTAGAAACTGACATTTTTTTCCTTATTTTTGAAACTGTAAAAAAAAAAATTGTGTTAAAATTTACTTCTAAATGCACTGATTAAGAAAAAAAAAACACGAGGAGCCAAACGAGAAATTATAGTTTTGTAGATATCTCTGTTGTTTCTTGACATACACATCCCCCTAATAATTTCACAATATAACACTTCTAGGCAGCTTCTGTGGTTTCAGCTTCTTCCGTTTCAGCTTCTTCCGTTTCAGCTTCTTCAGTTTCAGCTTCTTCAGTTTTAGCTTCTCTGGGTAACAGTGAGTCAATCTTCAGTAGCAAACCTTCACTGGTTGAACTACGAAGGAAGGCACGTACCACAAACGGACCTAGAACAAAGATCAGAGCCACCTGTGACTTTCTCACACAGAGCCCTGTGGGTCAGACACACAGGCATAGGAAAGCTGGCACACTCCAACACTGCTGTCCTGGACAGCTCACTGCCCTAGACAGCGGTCCTGGAGACGCACACTCACTAGTGACTCATTTCTCCAGAAGATGATCACCTAGAATTTATTTACTATGAAGTCAACATTAAAAGGAGTAGGTGGTAATGTATATCAGATGGAAATATTCTAAATATTTCTCTAAAGCAGTCAGCATAGACAGTAACACTGAGTTACCAAACAGTTGATAAAATTCTCCACAAATTAAAAGACTATTCCTAATAACAGTTAAGGGGCTTCATCTAAAATGGCAGAAAGAGAAAAATAATTTTTAGAGAATTTATTGTCCATTATTCTTCTCTAGCTATCACAGAAGGGCAAAGTTCCCTGTGGAATAAAAGAATCTGTATATACTCAATGTCTGTGGTGGTGTTTTGGATGAAAAGAATTAAAAATAGGATATTCAATCACCAATATGCTTACTTCTCCAGGATGGCTGTGGTGGTTTGAATATGCTTGGCCATGGGAAGCAGCACTATTTGGAGGTGTGGCCTTGTTGGAGACAATTCATCACTGTGGGGGTAGGCTTTAAGGTTCTATGCTCAAACTCCACCCAGTGTGGAAGAAAGCCTTATCATGGCTACCTTCAGATCAAGATGTAGAACTCTCAGCTCTTCTAGTACTATGTCTGCCTGGATACTGCCATATTACTTAACCATAATGATAATGGACTGAACTTCTGAAACTGTAAGATAGCCCCAATTAAATGTTTGCCTTTAGCTCTGTGCCCCATTTTTTTTCTTTCTTTTTTTATTGGATATTTTATTTACATTTCAGATGTTATCCCTTTACCCCATTCCTCCCCACCCCCCACCCAGGAACCCCCTATCCCATCCCCCTTCCTCCTGCTTCTATGAGGATGTGCCCCCACCTATCCCCCCCACTCCTACCTCCCCACCCTCGAATTCTCCCACACTCAACATCCAGCCTTCATGGGACCAAGGACTTCCTCTCCCACCTATGCCCAACAAGGCCATACTCCCCTACATACACAGCTGGAGCCATGGGTCCCTCCCTATGTGCTCCCAGGCTGGTGGTTTAGACTCTGGAAACTCTGGTTGGTTGGTATTATTGCTCTCCTCATGGGACCGCAAACCCTTTCAGCTCCTTCAGTCTTCTCTCTAACTCCTCCATTGGGAACCCCTTGGTCAGTTCAATGGTTAGCTGTGAGCATCTGCCTCTGTATATGTCAGGGTCTGGCAAACCTCTAAGGAGACAGCTATATCAGGCTCCTGTCACCATTGTGCCCCATTTTTTAATTGGGTTATTTGGGTTGTTTGTGTCTAACTTCTTGAGTTCTTTATACATTTTGGATATTAGTCCTCTATCAGATGTAAGGTTGGTAAAGATCCTTTTCTAATCTGTACGTCACCATTTTGTCCAATTGACAGTGTCCTTTGCCTTACAGAAGCTTTGCAGTTTCATGGGGTCCCATTTATCAACTGTTGATCTTAAGAGCCTGAGCCATTGGTCTGGCCTTAGTGGGAGAGGATGCACCTAGCCTCACAGAGATTTGGGTGGGTCGGAGGTATACTCAGGGGTCCTCCACCCACTCAGAGGAGAAGGGGAGAGGAATGGGAGGAAGGATTGTGGAAGGGTGTGACCAGAAGGGGGCCAGTGAGTGGTATATAAAGTGAATGAGTAAAATAATAATAATAATAATAAAGAAAACCAAATAAATAAAAAGGAAAGAATTCTAAAAGAATTTCATACAATACATTAAAAAAATAGTTGCCTTGGCCATGGTTTTTTCACAGCAATGAAACCCTAAGACATGGCAAAAGTAGTTCAAACATGTGCTTTAACTATCTCGATTCCTAACTAAATCCTTACACTCCCAGCACTGTACTATATGGGCAGTCAGTAGAACCTGACCAGCTTGTGCCAGGCAGCCACAGTTGCGGTTTGTGTGAGGAACACAGGCATACTAAAGGCATGGAAGTAGCTTGTGTTCTAGCTACTGCAGTACCCGTGTACTTCTCCCCATGGCAAGAGAATCAGCCAATTACAAGTGATAACTCTCCTCCTATGACAAAAAAATACCTCCTTTCTGTTTTAAAATAATGATTAAGAAGCCCATCTGGCCTCAAACTACCATTTAATAAACAGCTTTCTTTCTTATTTTGCACCACTGTAACTTTAAAGCAATTAGTTTTCTTTTAAACCTTAATACATTTAAAAGTAGAAATATGCAAATGTACAAAGGTTTGGGGGTATATTCTTTGTTAGTAATAAAAACGTTCTGCTCTAAAACCTTATGATTCATGAATAAGGTAATTAAGAATCCTTTGGAAAAAATACATTTTAATTTAATTATTTAATCCCTGGAAGAACTGCGGCTAGAAAACTTGTACGTTAACTCTTTGTCTCAGTATTTCATAGTTTTGAAGTATCACTGGGGTTTAGAGACATCTCTCCTCACCAACCTACTCACCCAGATTCAGTGGTCTGTGCCTACAGACCTCGTTTATGACCGCCTGCAGATTGGCAGCTATCTGGTCACTTGGCATATCCAACTGAAAGAAACAGATATCACAATTTGGTAACTGCATTAGTGTGTGCTCTAGGTGTTATGTTTAATGTGTTTACCTGATGCAATGACCTATTAAAAACACTCTGCTATAAAAGCAAACACCAGGAACTCTATAATCCTCCTAGAAGAACGTATACATATTTATATACCCGTGTCCAGAGTTAGTTTATAGAATATAGCAGAGTGGACTGTTTTTAAGTTTTTCTATTTGAGGACCTGCAGTTTCCAAGTTATTTCCCAAAAGCACATCCTGACACACCAAGCATTCATCCCCAGACCAGGAACATCCTCTCCAACTGAGGAGCACACGCTGGGTGGACTTAGTGCATCTGTCCACATGTGTGGGTAGAAGCCAGCGGTCAATGTTGGATGGCTCCCTTTATTGTGCTCCACCTTACTTTCTGAGACGTGATCTCTTGATGAACCTGAAGCTCACCGGTTTGGCTAGGCTGGCTGGCCAGTGGGCTCCAGGTGTCCTCCTGTCTGTCTTCTCAGTGCCAGAGTTAGGCATATGACACCAGGCTTAAGGAGTATATGCTAGCCGGGTGGTGGCGCACACCTTTAATCCCAGCACTCGGGAGGCAGAGGCAGGCGGATTTCTGAGTTTGAGGCCAGTCTGGTCTACAGAGTAAGTTCCAGGACAGCCAGAGCTACACAGAGAAACCCTGTCTCGAAAAAACAAAAACAAAACAAAAAAAAGAAGTATATGCTATATTTCATATCAGTATACTCAAGAACATGTCTTCAACTTTTCAGGTCATAAAAACTTGCTCAAGAAAAATGTCTATGAGCACACAAAAACAAAACCTCTGCTTTTCAGGGTCTTCAGGAATTTCTGACTTAAGAAAGGTGGAGAAGAAAGACTCCTGAAGAAACAGCACTTCTGGGCCAGTGTGAGAGCGACTTGTACTAAGTTTGCCTGAATATTTTGTGGAACTATGGATTACAGTGGCAAAAATTATTTCTACTTTTGCAGAGACTAAAAGTTAAAAAAGCAAAACAGATATAAATTAACTTTAAATCATGCACACTTCTGAAACAGCAAGCTTCTGGTATTTTAAGTGTAATATGAGCAAACCAAAGACAGATTGTTATTCAAAGCTATGACATTTACACTGCTCTATAGGAAACACTCTCAGAGAGGGCTTGTCTATTGCTAGTTTTTGAGGTAGATGACTAGAAAATAGAAATTCTGACACCCCATTTTGCTGGTTCAGTTTTTAGTCTTTTAAAATTTTAGCATATAAAGCAAAGTCTCGGGGCTAAAAATTATCACAGACAAAAAATTAACTGCCACAAGCCAAAAATACATAAATAGTATATATCTTTATAAGAAAATAATAGGTAGATTTCCAGAATTACAGTTTTACACAAAACACCTTTAAGTCAGTGTACAGTATCATACCTGATAAAATGATTTATGTATATCATTAAGTTTAAAGACATTTTATCTCTATGAAACACCTTAGAGGTCAACTTATTTTTTAATGATTACAGATTGATCGAGTAGCTATAGTATAATGTATTAGATACCCTAAATCCTGTAAAAATGGGAACAATAATATGTCAAACTGAAAAGTTCCCTAATGTATCCTGATGGATTTCTGATCAACAAATATTGAGTAGCGTTTTTGTACAGTTGTCTAATCATTTCATGATATAACCATTAAAGTGAGGAGTATGAAAATTCTACAGCAAAAGATGGTATAATTTTAAAATTAATTTAATTTCCCATTTGAAAGAATTACAATCATTTATTGTCAGATTATTTTATCTCCTCCCCCTACCCCCTCTCTCCATGTATATTATAAATTAGGGTCAGTGAGAAGGCTTAGCAGGTAGATACTTAACTCCCAAATCTGATAACCTGAGTTCAGTCCTCAGGAACTGAACTTCTTGCACATGGTGGAACAAGAGACTTGACTTCTACAGACTGTTCTGTGACCTCCACGAGTATACTATGGCATGTCTGTGACCTCCACGAGTATACTATGGCATGTCTGTGACCTCCAAGAGTATACTATGGCATGTCTGTGACCTCCACGAGTATACTATGGCATGTCTGTGACCTCCACGAGTATACTATGGCATGTCTGGGACCTCCACGAGTATACTATGGCATGTCTGTGACCTCCACGAGTATACTATGGCATGTTTGTGACCTCCAAGAGTATACTATGGCATGTCTGTGACCTCCACGAGTATACTATGGCATGTCTGTGACCTCCACGAGTATACTATGGCATGTTTGTGTATGCACACATAAACATAATGTATAAATAAAAGTAATATCATTTATAGATTTTTATTGCACCTTAAAAAAAAGGGAAATCTCAAGTTTGATTACACGTTGACTTAAAAGTCACTCAGCAGTGAAAGCACCAGGTGCTCATCCACAGGACCCAGCTCCAGTTCTCAGCTCCCATAGGAAGCTTCTACCCACCTATAACTCCAGTTCCAGGGGATCTGATGCCCTTCAGGCTTCTAGGAGCATTGCATTTATGTTATATAGAGACGTACACACAGGCAAACCAAAACCAAAACAAAAAACCCACCCACATATAATGTAGAAATAGATATTTTTAGAGTGGCCAGCTTTTGTGACAATAGTTTCTAATACAGTTCTGATAACATTCTATAATCTTTAGGTGATTCTCTATTCAGGAGACTGGTGACCTGTAACTGGGATCTGCAGAAGTCTGTCACCTTGGGTAAGCACTTTTTATCCATCTGACCTCCAAAACCCCCTCCAAATGTAATATTCTAGAATTAAATCAAGTGTGGTTTAACAGAGAGCATTTACTTCCCATGACCCATAATGGTGTAAACGGAGGGAAAGGTTAACTACACGTCTCTGCAGAACAGAAAGTAAAGTTGTAAGAACAAGAATTGATCACATAACCCCATTTAAAGGGATCTTACTTTTGGTTAAGCATTTAAGCATCTACACGGATTCATTCATTTTTCTAAGAACTCTATAAAACAGATATTATTATCCCTCACTTAATATTAAAAGCCGAGAAGCAGAAAAACAAAACCATTTTATTCAAAGGCATGCACAAGTCAGGACTGGAGGCTCATTATGTAATCCCACACTAGGGAGGCTGAGGCAACAGGATCATTAATTTGAGGCCAGCTTGTTCTACACAGCAAACTCTAGACCATCCTAGACTACATAGTGGGGCCCTGTTTCAAAAATAAAGTAAAAGCAAACGCCAAAAGCACAGGCATGTGAGAAGTAGCCCTAAAGACACGTGTCTAAGCCTATATGGCAGGTGAGTACAGAGGAAAACGCCCTCCACTCCCACCACTCAGTGGCTGGTGATCCCAACAGTTATGACATGCGAGTGGTGTGAGAAGCAGATGAGTCTGCTGTAAGACAAGAGGAAAGTGACTGTACAGGGACTTGCAGTCTAGTCACATGAGCCTCTCTAATTAGATGAGTAAGTGCCAGGAGGGCAGAGAGGAACAGGTGACTGACACACTTTACAACAAACCGGACTCTTAAAGGATGAAGAGTTTGCGACAACAGAAGGGATGCTCTAGGAACAAAGAGGAGGTGGGTCAGGTGACAAGATCAGAGAACAGCATCACTGAGGAGAAGGGGTGTGCATGCTGATGTTCACGAAGAGGTGGAAGGCTGCTATTCTAAAATGTAGACTAGCTCTTAGTACACTGGCTGCAGGACCAGTGCCATTTCAAGTCCTCATTTGTCAACAAGTGGCAAACTGGACTTCCATGTGACAGCTTCTAGCTTTAAAACACTAATTTCAGTAAAACTAAACCACTATTTGGGCTCAACAAAATAAATCCAGGAGCCTTACTTTTAAAACTGGCCTTTGTGTTTTAACCATGAAAAGGTAAGGAAATAGAGAATTTTGTATTAATAAAGTGGTTTGAGATTGATTGCAATGAGAATTAAAACCAAAGGCTTCAGGGTTTATGTTACCAACAGTAAGAGATGACTTAGTGTTGCCAAGCAGATGAACCCCGTATCTTATTTGTTTTAGAAAGAATTCTGGAGGAAGTACATAAAAACAGGACTTGGCACTCTTTCTTTGTAAATGGTGACATAGTAAATACGTATGGCTTTGCAAGCCAAATGGGCTCTGTTACAACTGCTCAAGGCAGCTGCTGGGACAAAACAAGTTAAGGCAGTGCATAAATGAGTGCAGCTGTGCTCCAACAAAACTTTCCTCACAGAACCAGGTGGACGGCTGGGTTTTGCCCAGAGTCAAGTTTGCTGGTCTATGGCACTGAAAACAGAACGGAGAGACATTTACGACGTGAATGAGCAAAAACAACCATTACTGTCTTTCAGAGCAAGAAAGGGTTCTGTTTGTGCCATTTTACTTGCTTTTTTTTTTTTTTTAGAACACTAGGCTTTTTTTTAATCCATTAGACTTTTAGCTTATTATTATATGTCTACTATGCAGATGAGGCAAAATATGTTTTGTTTGGCTAAGAATTGCATTGCAATTTAAAAATAATGGTAGGAAAATTTTCTAGCAACAGTTTCAAATGCCGTTGTAAATTTTATGTGTGCATTGAAAACAAGCTCGATAGGGTTGATAACAGGGTCCAAATCTGGAAACAAAAATAGAAAATGCAGCGTCCTGTATCTTACATGTAAGAAGATACCAATAGCTGAGGCCACCCTACTGCCTTCTCTACCAATTCAAGTAGAATCGGAAGTTAGGAGGGATGGTAAGGTTCCAGATACCGCACTTGTAGAGATTGAGACCCCTGCGAGATGCGCCTGCTAGTAGAATGTGCTATGTGGCGGTCACTCCATCAGGGGATGGCTGGAAAACACCGACAATCCCCAGTGACTCTCAGATAAGCAGAAGCATCCCACCTTCCCCTCCACACACACTGCCAGGCCTGTCTATACCCAGAGCATGGAGTGACTAGGCCTGAAAGAGGTGCTGGAGGCAAAGAAAGGTAGCTTAGGCCCATGCACACCAAGGTCTAAAGCAAGAGAAGGCTGAGAACCTAGTAACCCTCTTGATTTCAGTCATAAAAAGTCATAAAAGCCTGCCTCTAAATGCAAAGGAAGTCTCTAGATACAAGACTGGCATTAGAAACCAGACAAACTGCTCTTCAAATCACTAACAGCCCTTAAAGCCATATCTGCCTAACTGGCTTATGCCTAACAGAGGGGAAGTTGTACTGGGCACAGCTGGAAGCAGTGAATGGGAAAAAATATTTCAATTTCAATAAATGCAGACTTATTTTCAATAAACTACTCATTTATGCACAGACATAGAATATATTCTGTATGTACGACAAATGAAAATTTATGTTCACTGAAGCAATTTAATAGCAATGAGACACTAGCAGCAATCTAATGCCCAACAAAAGGAATAAGGTTGAATAAATTATGATATATTTATCACAAGAAACTATAAAACAGTTATTAAAATTCTTTGCAAGAGTTTTTATGACATAGGAAAGGGTTTAAGATACAGTGTTAAAGATGCCAAACTCAGTATGTAATAGGAACACAGAAACCAAAATAGTAGATGCTTGGAGAAAGGCAGTAATGAGGAGTGTGGAGGTATTACCAGTGATTACAGGAGTTTTGAGTTATCTTTATATTCTTACGTACACTATTTTTCAAATACCCTTTTATGTACACATATTTCCCTAGTAAACAATTGTCTTTTGTTCAGTATTTAAAATTACAGAACCCAGGGGCTGTAGAGGTGGCTCAGCAGTTGAAAGCACTTGTCTTTTAGAGGACCCTGATTCTGTTCCAAGCATCCACACAGCAGCTTCTGTCCTCCCTTGCACTCACGAAGACACACTTCCTTTCTGTTCTTCTGACCACATATCTAGAAACAGAACTGCAAATGAATATTCTATTTAGCCGTTCAAGGAACTGACACATTGTTTGACGGTGATTGAAGTATTTCATGTTCTCACTAGCAATCTGTAAGAGCTCATTTCTCCACATTTTCACCAATACTTATTTTATGCACTTACACACATCGACAACAGCTATCCTAAAAGGCGTAAATCGGTGTCCCACTGTGATTTTTAACCAGTACTTTCCTGATGGCTTGCTGCTGAACATGTCTTCTTTGCCTTTGGTCATTTATATGTCTTCTTTGGAAGCAGATGTATTTGAAGCTTGGTTCACTTTAAAACTTAGTTACATTTTTATTATTTAGTGGCAAAATCCCCCTCTATACTAACTATAGTGTCAAGTTTTAATCTTCATGAAATCCAATTTGTTTTCTTTTTGTTGACTGTATTTTTTATGTCTATATGCAACCTTTTAAAATTTATCTGAACCTCTGTGTCTATCAAGAGTTTATAATTTTTATTTCTGAGTAGAGTCACACTGCATGAAAGTACCAGAGAAGGGTTTAGTCCATCTAAAAGGGCATGCATGGGTTTATTTTGCAGTTACAGGCTGAGCAGCACACAATGTAAAACATGGAGCTGTGTTTGCAGAGTTGGTCCAAGGCTGGACTCCCACACAAGAGGTTGTGGATGTGATCAGAAGCCCTTCCTTCCTATGCCAGGCATGGCAGTCCATTCCTGCAGCTCAGATCTCAGAGAGCCGAGGCAGGAAAAAGAAACAGGAGCACAGACACAATTTCAGATGAAACAGTCTTTTGAGGTCAATTTGGGCTACATAGAAAAACTCCGTCTCAAAAACAGTAAAAGTAAAAATAAGTTCTGAAATGCCCCAAAATCTTTTTTCTTTTGAGACAGACGGACACTCCTGAGGGGCATGGACTCATCATGTGGCCTAGGCTGGTCTAGGCTGGTCTTAACCTCTCAAAGACTCTTTTACTATGCTGTCTTCTGAGTGCTAGGTAGGATTACAGGTCATACACAATCACACCCAACTAAAAAATCTGAAACTTTGGACCATCAAAATGAAGATGCTTTAAATATTGCATTTTGGAACATTCTAGATTTTCAGGTTATGGAAACTTACCTAGCAAAGTCTCCAAATATACCAAACTTGTTCAAAAAAAAAAAAAACAACAAAAAACAAAACAAACAAAAACTTCTGGTCATTAAATATTTCAGGTACCGTATACTTGACTGACATGTAAATCTCTATGTTCAGATATCTGTGAATTTGAGATTTAATTTCACTTCAGAAGGTTTATTTCTGTAGGGTAAACCCTTGGGTACAGCAGCTGGGCCGTACCATACAGTCCAGCCAGTGTATGGTTAGCTCTGTAACACAGCAGCGAGCTGTCTTCCAGAGTAGCTGCCCTCTGCTGTGAGCCTAGGCACAGAAGTTCTTACCTCTCCACAGTCCTGTGTTAACTTCTATGCAATGCTTCCTTCTTTCCTTCTGGGGCTCCACTGACAGGAAACTCTGATCTTCTGTCATTGTTCCATGAAATCTCCTTTACTTTGTCTTTTCTAGGGGGAGGGTCTATTTACCAGACTGACTAACTCTATGATCTATCCTCAAGTTCTCTGACTCTTCCATCTATCAGTAGTCCCCATTTTAATCTTCAGGAGTTTCTAATACAGCCTGGGGCTGCACTCATGTGTACTGCCTGAATTCAGGCTCTGCAGAGACCTGGCCTGGTACCAACGGCAGGAGACACGGAAGACACACTCACAGCCTTGTGCTCCTTCTCCCTCAGGTCTCCTCTCAACTGCTACTGCACACTCACCAACACTATCCAGGTTTTCTCAGCGCTACAGCCCGTGGGAATGGGAAAGTGTACACTACAATTATAGCATCCCATCTGGAACGAGGATCCCCCAGACTCATGTGTATGAATCTAATATTTTAGGGTTGGCAAATGGTTTTGGTAAAGGGGAGCATCACATTTCAGTATTTATGCTTTTCAGATGCTATCTGACAAACAATATTCCTTCCTACCCACTAATTTAATTTATGGACCTAGTTACTGTAAAACAAACCTTCAAATTCCAAATCCTACAACATTCACACCTTGTTTAAGTGAACTCCATCCAACATGTTTGCTTTTCCTGTTGTAACGTGTTCCCTGTCCTGAGAGCTCTCGTTTCAACAGAAGACCTGACTATGTTTACGTCCCTATCTTGTACTTGTTGGTTTTGTTACATTACGCTTCAGCTTTTATCAGATGCCAGGCTGAAAACATTCTTGCCCCAGGACATCTCACTATTATGTAAACAAGCAGAGTGATGCCCATGAACAAACCATGTCTACAACTTCAAACATGTCCTGTACTTTAAAAAGAAAGCAAAAATATCACATCAAAGGTGCTATCTCTATACTACACAGTTCAAAGCTCCAAATATATTTGAAACCCAGACAAGACATACCAGTCAAATCAGGGCTTGACCTGCTCTGTGTAACCAGTGTTGAGTTATCTACCCTCTTTCTTCATTCGCAGAAAACAAGCTTAGGTTTGATTATTTATAAATACATTAAAAGCATATTCTTCATAATTTCAACCATTTCTATACAGTTTTTTGCAATTTATACTTAAACATTCTGGAGTTTATGGACTAATTATATATCAATAAATTAAATAAATATAACTTTTAAAGTAAAAACACAATCGTATTCATGTTTTTAAAATATGCACTTTCTTTTTCTTCTTTGTTTGTTTTTTGAGACCAAGTTTCAATTCTGTAGCCTTAGCTGTGCAGAAACTTGTGATTCCCCTCTATCAACCACTTAAGGTCTGGAATTACAGGCATGCACCAGCATGCCCAGCTCAGGTAATTTCTTAATAATACTCTATTTTCTGTCATAAACTTGAGTTCATGTGCGTATATGTGTATATGTACATGTGTACATATGGGCCTCTCTGTGGATGCAAGCAATGTTGGGTGTTTCTTTTAATCATATTCCATCTCATTTTTTGAAACAGTTTCTTACTGAACCTGGAGCTCAACAATTTGGCAAGACAAAGCAGCCAGAGCCCCAGGGACCCTCCAGTCTCCAGCTCCCTGGCCTGAGGATTATAGGGATGTACCACTGTGTCAGCCTTTTCAAGGGGTAGTGGGGATTTGAACTCAGGTCTTTACACTTGTACAGAAAGCATTTACCAAGTGAGTCATCTTCCAGACCCCTGACTAACTTGATGTTATAGTCCACTAGGAGAAATCTGTCTAGTGATGTAAGAAGACTGTGGGAAAAGAGTGACTTACTACAAGAGTAAACACCCATAATGTTACTGTAATCAAAGCTGGTTAAACTGCATGTCACCAAGAAGGCAAGATCTACTGCCAACTATGAAGTAATACAAACTTTATACTAGTTCACACGCAGTTCCCACAAATTCAATTCTTTTATGTCTTTCTGACATGCTGTTGGACAACCAAAAAAGAGGAGCCAGTATGGGGCTGGAGGAAGGTGAGTATAGAGATAGTACAAAAAAAAAAATTCAAAAGGTTATTAAACTTGAAAAGAAAAATTGAGACGAAGAAAGCTAAATTGGAAAATATAAAAATTTATAAATTGTAACAATTATATTTGATGTCACATAATTATCAGAGCATCAGAGATGAGCAACTATCTCTTCTCTGGAAATGAAAAGAGAGTAAAGTTACTACAAATGTTCAAAACACAAAGAGAGCCAGTATAAATGTGGTTTGGATGCTTTACTATACACTATTAACTTTGAACCAAACCTCTGTCTCCTCTGAGCCAGAGGATGAGGCTTCCTTATCTACCCTAGGAACCAAAGACGAGGAACAGGGGTAGAGGGAAAAGGAAGAGGGACCTCTTGGCATTCCATATACCCGGAATATGCATGTGAGGGCCACAGTCAGGGTTCACACATTCCATATACACAGGATATGCACGTGAGGGCCACAGTCAGAGTTCATACATTCCATATGCATGGGATATGCACGTGATGATTATGGTTAGGATTCACACATTCCATAAAGACAGAGACTTTTATCTATTTTGTTGATGAATTCACCTCTATTATGTATGTACCTGATGTATAATAGGTACATTATATGTATGTAATGTATGTAATATGATTGTAAATTAATAAATGAGTCATGAATCTCTGATCATGACTAATACACAGCCACTTAGTCAAGAGAAATGTGCAAATGAATGCATCAATGCTCCGCATACCGTGTAAAGTCCGCTGTTGATCCCAAAGGGGTTTCCTGAGTCAGGGCATCTGGACAAAAGGCTTTTTCCTATAAGAATGAAGGCCTTGACAATATATAAACTATTTGGGGGCATATTCTAAATATATTCACAATTCTATGCACTGCTACTTCAAAACAGTCCCTTACTTTGTGTTTTAACAGCTCAGAATGTTTGAGCACATCCTCCTTTACGGGTTCTTTTAACTTGTTCTAACACCCAGAAGAAACACTGTTTCTGAAACATCCCAAGCCTTTTCTTCCTCAGAGCCTTCATACTTCCTGGTCCCTCTCCCAAGAACACCTTCTTTTCCCATACTTTCATAAACTCATTTTCAAAAATCAGTTTCCATGTAAATGTCACCTCTTAGGGATGCCTTTCCAAACCACACCCATCTAAATAACATACCACGTATGCACACATATCACCACACCACCTTCTCTCTTCCTCCTCCTCTGCTACTGTTTAAGCAGATACATACATACATACATACATACATACATACATACATACATACATAGTTTTATGTAGTATCTATAGTCTCAGCCACTTGAAGGCAAAGACTTTTGGGTTTATTCACAGTACTATATCTCAGTTAGGAAGCTGTTAAAACTCAGGAGATGTCAAGGATAGGTGTGTGTGCTTTGTAAAGAAAATAGTAAGGAAGGAGCAAACACTGAAGTGACAAAGTATCATGTGGTGTCAGCCCATGACACAACACTAAAGAGATCCTTAGATGTGTACTAGGTGCTACTGTGTTAGTAACCTAAGTCACTCACCATGGGATGAATGGGAGGACACAAGCCACAACAGAGGAAGGAAGAGCAACACAACAGGGAAGGAACAGAGCTTGGTTTGAACATACCATAATACCTGCCACTAACAGAAGCCACACTCTCTGTTTACGTATCAACTTCTTCCTCAAAGCAACCCCAGGTGAAGAATTCTCTCTGCTCAGCATTCTCCTTTTGAAGAGGAAAGGCGTTAGTGTTAAGGATCTATAAAGCAACAGAGTCCAAGAAATATACGGAGTTTTGTTCTACCTTGTCATCTGAAATGCTATGAGTAGAAGTTAATTTTGAAGAACACAAGGAATCTCTAGTAGTCTAAGATAAATGAAAAGCATGAGTATTTTTGGTCGTATATGTTAGAAAACAGTATAGTGAAAAAACTTATTAAAAATTCCATTTGGGTGGAGATTCACATTTATGAAGAATTTAGAGGCTGACTGTAATAAAAACAATATGGCCTTGGCATATAAACAGAGTAATAATACAAAACTGAAGAACAAACCATGAGTACATATAACTTCTGCCATTTAATACTCCACAAAGATGCTTAATACAAACATTGAAGAAAAGAAAGTATAGTCAACAAGTACTGCTGGGGAAACTAGATATCCACATGCAGAAGAATTAAATTAGACGTATATCTATCACCTCGCACAAAAACTAACTCCACATGGATCAAAGACTTGAAACCAGAGACACTGAAATTAATGGACGGAAATATAGGCAATACCCTACACGATATAGGTATAGAAAAGGACTTTCTGAATAGGACCAATTGTCCAAGAACTAAGACCTAACAAGTGACAAGCCTGACTTCATGAAACAAAAAAAGCTTCTGAAACAGCTCTGAGAAACAAACAACCAGGTAAGAGGAAGACCACAGAACAGGAGAGAATTTTTGCCAGCTATACATCTGACAGAGGATTAATATTCAGACTATATGAAAAAGCAAACAAAACAAAAAACAAACAAAAAAAGTCAAAAAATCAAATTACAGATTTAAAAAAAAACAAAAACAAAAACAACCCAGTGGGCCTGGAACCTGAATTGAGAGTTCTCAAAAGAAGGAAAAATTTGACTAAGAAATATCTCAAAACTACTCATCCTTAGAAAATACAAATCAAAAAAACCTTTGAGATTTCACCTTACCCCAATCCAAATGGCAAAGATCAACAGAACAGCCAGCAATGGTGGAGGGATGTAGAAAAAGGGGAACTCTCTTTTAGTATCGGTGAAACTGCAAACTGGTAATGACTCTGGGTGAGCATGGAAAGTCCTCAAAAAGCTAAACATAAATCTACCGTATGGCTGAGGTACACCACTCCTCGGCACACTCCTCTCAGCCATGAGCCTCTACAGACACCTGCTCAGCCATGTTTACTGTCTCTCTAGTCACAACAGCTAGAAAGTGGAAACAACCTAAATATACTTCAACTAACAAACAGTGAAAACGTGGTCCACACGCACCATGAAATACTATTCAGCTGTCAACTTTGCACTGGGTGTGGAATCAGAAAAGATCATACTGAGGGAGAGAACCCAGACCCAGAAAGAAAATGGCACATGCTTTCATCTGATGCTCCTACTTGCAAATCTTCTGCTGTGAGTACACACTCAGATGTGAGTAACTGCAGAAAGAGCCACTGTGGTGGGGAGAGCAGCAGAGAAGGGAAACGCATTGCATGAGCACGCTGGGTGGGGACATGAGGAGAAGGAAAGGAGGCAAATGACAGCAAGAGTGGCTGAAGAGATCTTTTTTTCTAAATTGTTTATTGGATATTTTATTTATTTACAATACAGATGTCATCGCCTTTCCCCATTTACCCTCCCTAGAACTCCCTATCCCATCCCCCCTCCTCCTTTATGCTTTTATACCATTTTGATCACATGCATGTATTAAGGTCAGTTCTAGGTTGTGAGTCATACTATTGACTATCTACCCAAGTTTCCTATAATACATGCAGGTTAGTATATAATATACATCTCTAATTTAAATGAAAACATTCCTGCTGGGCTGACAATGCTCCCTCTAAGAACCACAGAGCATCTAACAAAGCCTTACACCAGGTGTGAAAAGCCCTTTTTGAGTTGTTGGTCAGAATCTTCCAAGACTCCAAAACCAATCTGCTATCACTATTGCCCTTCTTTGCCCCCAGCCTGGATGTGAAAGGTAAGTCCCTTTGGCTGGAGACACCACACACTTCATACACAGGGCCAAGAGGTTGAAATGATCTTGATGCCTACTCCCTGAGAACTGGTTTTCATGGTATCAGAAGGCACCACGCAAGCTTCCAAGGGAGGGATACGACTGATAGCCTTACCTAGGTATGACTTCTATGAGCTACAACAATCCTAAGGGTGCAAGAGTGGTACAACACATACCTTGGCAGTAACCAACAGTTCTCTAACTAACTGGTCCACTCAGCAAGAGGGAAATCACACCTGGTATGGAAACCTAGCCAAGTATCCAGTGCTGGCAAAGTCATGGACCTTGGAAGGGAACATAAAATTACCCATTTACTAAACCAGCACATTCCCTAACTACATTCTAAATATTTGTTTTATACTCAGATAAGAATAGTACTCACCCCTTACCAAGGAAACATCTCTCTGAAACTAATGGAGACCATTACAGAAACCACAGCTGACCAAAACATAAAGTTGCTATCATTATTATTTTTCTCTTGTTTTCTTTTTAGAAACAAGGTGTACTGCCTAGACTGGCCTTAAATCCACAATCCTACTACCTCAGTCTCTCTACTGCTAAGATCATAGTAAGGCCCGCTATGTTCAGATTCAACTGGATTAAAAAAGAAAACCTTTATTAGTAGTGGTAAATGGGGGTGGGTGAGGGAGCTGTGTGGACACCACAGCATACTTGTGGGCTCAGAGGACAATTCTGTAGTCAGTTCTCTCCTTCCGCTAAACTCAGGTCGCCAGGCTTGCATGTCAAGCGCCATTACCCAGAGTCATCTCATTAACTCCAAGTGGATTTTTTAAGCTATTAAAAGTACACATGGGACTCAGTAAGTTATTTAAAAGTTAAAAAAATAAATAAAAAAGAAGAAAGCATGAAGGTGAGAGGGGACGACCTGAGGTTAGAGGGTGATGGATATAATTAACATGTCAAAGAAGAAAGCACATTTTAACAGTACATGTGAATATTTTACTTCTGTAACTGAATTTGGTATCTTCTAAAAAAACAAAAGACCAGTTACTATTAATGATAAACCATCTGTCCATTATAAATGCAAGGCTTAACAAGTAAGCAATGCATGGTACATTTATTCAAGTGTCGCTTTCCTTGTTACTTGTGAGAATACTGAATGCCTGGTTTATTTTCTACAATGATGGATAATAAATCTTTAAGTAAGTTTGAACTTTAATTGTATAGCAAATTAACATTTGAGTATGATTGAACTTGGTAGCTTTTTGACTGGGGAAACGAATGTTTATTAAAAACATCTTTTATTGGGCTGGAGAGATGGCTCAGTGGTTAAGAGCACTGACTGCACTTCCAGAGGTCCTGAGTTCAAATCCCAGCAACCACATGGTGGCTCACAACCATCTGCAATGAGATCTGATGCCCTCTTCTGGTGTGTCTGAAGACAGCTACAGTATATTCATATATAATAAATAAATAAATCTTTAAGAAAAAAAACATCTTTTATACAAGCTGTAGTTTTTTATATAAAATACAGTGTCATTTATTCTAGAGAGGCTAGAAAACTGTTTTTTGTTCTTGTAGGTTTGTAGGAGTTCTGTGATTTTATTTTTATTTCTTGAGATATATAGTAAGAGAAAGGCACACATGAATTTACACCTATATTAACCATGCATAACCTACCAAACTGACATAAATGGTTACATTTGTTAGTATTCACAGCAGTGAGAGTAAGAACTGTAAATTCATTGTTGCATGGATTATATATTAGTGTGCTCACTCCAGAATGAATACTATCTGGAATGATTATAACATTTTTATGTGCATTTGTTATATTTCAAGAAATTTACCTAAAGGTATACTTGGGAAATATGGTAACATTTGTTTACAAGAATTTCATCATAGTATCATCCATATAGCAAAAACTGGATACACACAAAAGGCTACCAACAGGAACTGGTTATGGTACATAATGGAATATAACAAACAGGCATTGAAAGGTATATGGTAAGGGTTGATCCCAGCACCACTAAGAATGTGACAAGTGTTATTTTCAACCATGCCAAGAAAATTACAGGACAGTATTGTCTGGCACAGTTGCATTTATAAATTAATTTTAAGAGGGTATTTATGTTTTATACCTTAATATTTCTAGAAGGAAAAAAAATACCTAAAGGTGTCCATGGTGTGGATCAGAAATTCCTGTTGTTTCCCCTACAGCACAGTCTCTAACGTTATGCTTTAAGACCTGCCCCTGAAATCTGAAACCTTCATTTCTAACCAATTACACTTCATGCCAAGACAGAAATAGATGGTGATCACAGGATAGCAATGTCTGTGATTAAAACAAAATATTCCAACAATAGCTTGTTTTATCTTCATTATATTCAATAAATAAGTTGAGTGATGTTTTTGCTGATAGGAGGACTGAGTTGATCCCATATACACATAACTAAATACATGACTATGTAAGTTTTAGATACAAATGATAGGAAAGATTCAGAAAGAAACTGGCTGGCTACAAAACCATTCACATAGTTCAGGGAATAAAAGTTGAGTTTATGACACTAACCTGTAAGAAAGACAATAGAATTCAGCTGGTTATATTGATCAGTTTGATACAGAAGAAAAACTAGTTTAAACTACTCAAACTACACTCCACACTAAAGTACTAAATAAACCTGGCTCTTGGAGCATAAAGCCAGCCAGCATAGGACTGAAGAGATGGGTGAGCAGCTGGGAGCAGTTACTGTTCTTGTGGTGGATCTATCTGAATACAGTCCCCACATAGTGGGTCATAACTGCCTGAAACTCCAGTTCCAGGGCCTCTGGCATCCTCTTCTGATCCCTGCAGGTTCTTTCATGAACACAGTAAGTACACATACATACACTCAGGCACAAGCATATACACATACAACAAGGTTTTTAAAAGATTTTTTAAATTTATGTGGATGTGTGTGGGTGGACAGATGTGTATGCAGATGCCCAAGGAGGCCAGAAGCAGTGGAGAACAGGGAATCCAGGGAGGTGGAGACAGTTGAGAGCCATCCTACATGGATGCTGGGAGTCAAACTTAAAATACTCAGGAAAGGCAGCACGTGGTCTTAACCACTGAGCCATCTCTCCAGGCTCATGACACATATTCTTAAGTATACAATATAGCTTTGACATACATTTACACTCATGGGACCACCTCCAGTCAGGATAATTAAATGCATCTAAAATTTATTATGTTACTTTGTAAGTCCTACTTCCTTTCCTTTGTAATTCCCTCTCAGCCTTTGTCTTGTCCAAGGTAACCACTATTTGTCTTTCTATCAATATAAATTAGAAACATTTGCTAGAATTTTATATAAATAGAATAATACAACATATACTATCCCCTTCCTGGCTTCTTTACCTCAGCATACATTAGCATATATGGAGTTTATTTACTACTTTTGTTTATATGGGTCCTGTGATAGATATTTAGAACGTTTCCAACTACAGATTATTATAAATATCAAAACCTCTGTCTGAACATATGTTTTTATTTCTACTGAACACATGGCTAAAACTGGAATAGCAGAACTGGGCGGAAAAAGGAAGTTCAGTTTCTTTACAAATTACCAAATTGCTTGCCAAGGAGATTGCATAATTTAAAAACTTGAATTTTCCCACAGTGTGTGCATGGTCCAGTCCACTATGTCCTCATCAATACTTGGTAAAGGTATGAGGGGAGTAGTTTTATCCACCCAGTAGATATGGAATGATAATTCTGTTTTAATTTACATTGTCCCACTGAAACTAGAGCTCACTCACTTGTCTAGGGTCTGGGGATCTTCCTGTCTCTGCTTCCAAAGCACTGGGAGAACAGATGCATGCCCCCATGCTCAACTTTCTGTGTAGAGCCAGGGATCCAAACTCAGGTCCTGTGCTATGCAGCAAGCACTCATGCGGCTGAGCCACCTCCCTGATCTCAGTCTTTTGTATATCTATATGAGTGTTGTAATTAGTTAACTAACCTTTTAAAAAGCTGACTGGGACTTTGAGAGTGCAACCAGTCAAGCAAGCTTCTCTTCAGTAGAACTGGCATTGCAAAATCATTCTACAACTGCACAAAGTAAATCTTACCATTACTTCATCCTCAGTTTCTCTCAACTATGTCTTGGCATTTTCAGTATATGAACTGCTTACATCTGTAGATTTATTCCTAAGTAATCCTTTTGAAATTATAAGTCAAATTCTACATTAAATTTTTAAAATTTAGAATGTTACTGTTTTATAGAAACACAGTTGAGTTTTATACCTTGAACTGCAATCACATATAACTGTCTTCTTTGTTTTACTAGCTAGATTATACATATCATCTGTAAATAATGAGTCACACTTTCTATTCTAGCTGACTTTACTTCTGTTCCTTGCCTTACTGAGCTGTCTATAATCAGCAATGTTCACCACTGGTGAATGTTGAACAAAAGTAGATCTCAGAAAGAAAATAGGAGTCAGTTGTTTATTCCAAAGCATTATGTCAGCTGTTGGTTTTTCTATGATATCTTTTATGAAATTAAGGAGAATAGGCTCAGCATTAGGACCTGAGTTTGATTCTCAGCACCCACATTGGGCACGTTACAACTGTCTGTAACACCAACTCCAGGGAGATTTGATGCCTCTAGCTTCTGTAGGTACCTGCATTCATGTGCACATACCCCTTCATTAATTCATATATATATATATGAATAAAAATAAAATCGTTTTAAAAACTTAAAGAAAAGTAAAGGCACCCTTTTTAGTGGGGAGGTTGTGGGATGGAACACAGGAGCTTGTGGATGGTTAGCGTGCATCCTATCCTTAACCAGCACACTGCGCTCTAGGGGATTTCTATCCCTAATAGGCTGAGACTGTTTAACCAGCATTTTCATTTTAGAGTCTATGAAAATGACTTTTAGGTTCCAGCTCATTAATATAGTAAAGTATAATAACTATTAGATGTTAATCCAACCTTGAATCCCTAAAATAACTATTTGGTCATTACCAAATAATTTAAATAGGGTTAGTCCCCTTCCAAACTCACATTGAAATGTGACTGCCCCTGTGGCAGGGTTGGGTGCTGGGTCCCATGAAGTTACTAGGTTTAGAGAGGGAATTGTTTTCCAGGAGTGGATTCATCCTCCAGGCTCCTTCTCCTGGCTTGCCTCTTCAGCTCAGCTGCATACCCTTCCACTCTTCTGATGAGATATGACACAGCATGACATTCTCACTATGTAGCAACACCATGTCCTTGGACTTGGCCAACTCCAAAAGACTCACACGCCAACAAAAATCTCTACCTTCTGTATATCAGCCAGTCTCAGGCATTCTCAGCAACAGAAAATGGATTTAGGCAGCTAAAATATTTGTTAGAAGTAGGTTAAGGTTTTTACATCTATATTCATAGATGATACTACACTATAGTTTTCTTTGTCTACATAGTTTTCTTTGTGTAGTTTTGATTTCAGGGTACTTCTCACTGTTTTGGATAGGAAGGTAAATTATGTCTCTGTTACTCCATCTTAGCCAAAATATCTGCTACACAGCTACCGTCATCATCACATCCACCCCTCCTACAAGTAGCACCTACCATTACTGTCATCACATAGACAGAGAACCAGTTAACAGGGGAAACAGAAGCCCAGGGTGCCGTGAGAAACAGTTGTTATTGTTTCAAAAGCATGACATTAAATTTGAACCACGACAATAGGCATCTAAAATCCACTTCACTAATCTTCCACTATAGTCAAGCACTTCAGTAGTATTTAGCAGATTTTCTTTAAACACATAAGTATCTTTTTAAAAATCATGACAAGAAGTCTGCAGAAGGGACACAGAGTGTGACCAGGGCCCGTATTTATCACTGTGGTATCTGTTAAAGAAAAAGACACTGTGCTTTCTTATATCTTAGGACCTATTAACTACAGAACACATTGAAAAATATACCTTAAAAAAAGAAAATTTAATCCAGCTTGAAAGAGTTTCATAAGGATATTCTATGATCCTCAAAGACAAAATAATAACAGTGATGATAAATATTGCCATTTTAAAATTGTACCTTACCCAGAGAAATACACTATGAAATAGGTATTTCTATTCTATACAGTCACTGACATTTGGACGACAGCACTGAGAACTTCACATAAAGTCTGCCTCCCCTTACACAGACTGGCAAGTATCAGACAAGCCTCTGCAGCTCAAGAGGAAGCTCTGCAATTTTGCATTTGGGCTTTTGTTTGTTTGTGTTTGGATTACAACACTGTCACCCTTAAGAAGCAAGAAACTCTGCCAAGGGCCTTTGGAAACAAGGAAATTTCACCATCAGAACCATCAGAGTCTAACAGAGATCAGGCCAAGTAAATGCAAGCCGATCCTTGAGGATAACGTGACAAGTGGGACTTATCAGTGAGATCTGCTCTGCTTCCTTTCTAAGGCAAGGGTTCCCATTGGTAAACTAGCACAGTGCTTGTCTAGATTTCAAATGGTCTACAGTGGATGTGGTTCAGTTAGCTTGGACTACCAACTATTGGTGATGATGTGAAACTCCTCTTGAGAGTAAAACAAGAGGAGAGAAAGAAACCCTAACAGTTATTCCAATTATTTTAACTTTGTGAGCAGAGTAACTGAGCCTACCTGTTTAAGACATTGTTAATGGTCAAATACCTACCCATTTCCCCTCATTTTATGGGACCTTGGCAGTGTGCAACCTTGTAGCCTTGTGTACTTTCACCTATAAAGTGGAGGTGGTAGTTTTACCTCTTCTGTGTTTGAGTTCTGTCTGATACACAGACAACACAATTCCTGTGCCTGAGGCTTAGGAATCACTGGGGAAGGTAGGGAGGAAAGACGCAAAGGAACAGAAAGTTTGCTGTGGAATCATGGTGGTTAGAAATGTCAGAGAAGTCAGAAGTCTCACCAACACAACTGCCTAAACATGACCTGAAAAAGGATGAAATCAATAGATGTGCTAGTGTGGAATGAGAAAAGCCCATGAGGCTTCAACACTCTACAGGGAACTATAGACAACTTGTGTTGAGGGGGAGAGAAATACTCTTCTCCAGAGAAGAGCAGTCCAATGGCTTAGTCAGTAACCGAATATTCAGCCCTGAAAACATATACATACAAGTAACATTATATGAGCTGAGCAGATTATATTTATATATTTAGGAATTATATACAATCATGTGCATGCACACATGTAACACACACATACACACACACACACACAAACCAATTAAAGAAAAAGAGGCCATGAATTTGGAAGAGAGCAGGGGGTTGGGGAGCAATAGGGGCTTGAGGGAGGAAAATAAAAGGAAAAATAATGTAATTATAAAATAATCTCAAAAAATTGAAAATTATTAGAAATAAAACACAACAAAGAAATTTAACAACAAAATCATTTAGCATAGCACCAGACACTTGGATGGCACTGTTTAAATTTTGTTATCAATAAGTTACTATTCCTATAGTTATAAATAGGGAAAAGTTACATAAATAATTTTTGGAGACTCTTCAGTACAAAGAACAGTTGCAAATACCATAATAATAACTTTAATGTTTCTCAATGCTTATTTAGTTAAAAACATGGTTCTATAATTCTAACACACCTATATTAATGTCCTAAAAATGCTATTAGGAAATGGCATCAAGTATCTTCTGTAAGTATGCAAGTAACTGTAAAATACCAACAGAAACAACCAGACACAATTTATTGAACTAAAGCAAATCAATCCATTATACAATATAAAGTATATACTATGTGCTCAGCAGAATACAATCTTCTTCTCAGGATCCAAGCCTTACAACTCTTAAGCAACTTAAAATATTATATAATTAAAATAAAGTACACATTAGAATAGACAGATGAAGCAAAATGCAAGTACACGCCAGTGAGCAGCACGTAACACAGGAAGAAATCCTCTTAAATTTTTTTTTACATTTATTGTGTGTGTGTGTTTTTATGTATAAACATAAACACATCTGTGCTACAGCATGCTCTGAAGATCAGAGATGCTTAGAGTGGATTCTCCCCGGAAGGTAGGAACTCTCAAGTACCACTAAACTTGGTAAGCTCCACTGACAGACTAAGATTCTTTATATATATATGATGCTGGCTTCAAAGGAAAGTTCAAATGTCTGGTATGTCATTTATGGGGTATCTGCAGGAGAGATGTAGCCATAACTTACTGTTGCTATTCTGGTGCTGAGAAAGTTCTGCCTTTCTTCATCTACCATAATTTCCTGTGCAGTTTTAAATAATTCAAGCATTTTGGGGATGTCACGGCCAACGGAATCTGGTTAGAAAAATCAGAAAAATCTACAATTATTACATTATCTAAACAAGTAGCAAAAATTAATGACTGAAATAAACATGAATCCTGTGTGAAGAAAGAGTGAATAAGCTGTGGCAGACAGATGTCAGAGTGGTCACTATGGCCCCACTTCTAGTTCATGGCCTTGGCTGCTCTTCTCCCACTGGGTGTGGATGAGGCCTGCAAAGTTTCATTATATAACTCTACAGTGCCTGTCTTGGAGGAGACTCTTCCTTATTGGCTTTGAAGAAGCTGTAAGTCTGTGTGCTAACATATGGAGTGGACAATAGACCAAGGAACTCCAAATGTAGCAATAACTGAAGCCTTAGTCCAGCAGCTTACAAAGAACCAACTTCTGCCAAAAAGCATACGGGTCTAGAAGTAGATTGTCAGTCAGACTGGAAGGAGAGAGCCAGCTCCAGAGTTCCCTCTGACCTCTGCACATGCACATGTGCCTCCCTTCTATCATGTACACATACACACAAACACGATGAAAAACAGGAGTTTTAGTATGAAATGTTAATGTAAATGTAAACCACAGTTGTCTTGAAGCTTTTTAATTTTCTTACTGAAAAATAAGGTAATTTAATCCATATTTCCCTTCCCTCATCTCTTCCCAGATCCTTCCCACCTCCCCACCTTTCCAACTCTAGACTCTCCCTCCCTCAATGAATCTCTCAATATTTCTCTCTGTCCCCCTCTTACCTCCCCAGCCCCAAGAAAAAACAGGCAAATAAAAAAGACAAACAAGGATTAAAACAAAAATTAACAAACACGTACAAAAAAAGAGCAGAAGAAATACGCACTTGCAGACACACGCGCGCGCGCATGCACACACACACACACACACACACACACACACACACACAGGGACCCCATCTGGTTTGGATTTGTACAGTATCTGTGAGTTGTGTGTCAGTACTTTTATGTCTAGAAGACACTGTTTTCTTGGTATCATCCATGCCCTATCGCTCTTAAAATCTTCCTGCCTCCTCCTCTTCATAATTCCGAACCCTGAGTGGGCATTCCACAGGCATCTCATTCAGAACTGAGTGCTCCAGTGTCACTCACTCTACACATTGCCCAGTTGTCCCCATCTCCTGCTGGAGACACTGTCTCTGATGATGGCTGAATGAGACACTAATTTGTGGTAGAGAAAAATATTGTTAACAGTCATTTTATTTCTCCTTTTAATTCTTTCTGATTCTGTTTCATATATTTTGGGGCTCTGTCTGTAAATGAGTTTGTCCTTTTATTATTATAGATCATCCAACTTTTCTCCAGTATCTGTTCTCATTTTAAAGATCTATTTTTGTCTGGCATTAATATAGCCAATGGCATTCTCTTACTTTTCTTTTCATGGTTTATAATGAATGTTTATTTGTTTATTCAAAGTGCCACTGTACAAAGAGCCTGATCTCTCCCTATCTCATGCATTGTGTTTTGCTTGGAGCGTGCAGTCCATTTCCAGCTGACATGTGTGTTCTACTAGTTCATCATGTCTTCTCCTCTGCTCCTCCTATACAGCCATTTTTTGTCCTAAACAAACAAAACCATGTCTCTTTTATCTCACTATTTAGATTTAAGCCATGTGCCTTTTAATCACTCACCTTGTTTGAAATCACAAACTTCTTCATGTTAATATGAATATGTACAGATAATCTCTTTTCCTTGGCCATCGTTACTTTGTGATAAGTGTCATGCTAAAACCTGGTTTACTTCCTGTATATTTGTATTTAGAACAATATCCACTATGCTACTTATGACCAAAACTAGAGAATCATTCCAGATTCCTTTACACTTCATATTACATTGATTCTTCAACATCCCTCAACAACCTTCTCCTGTCTTTACTACCATTGCAAATGTATTCTTTCCTCTTTTATCCGGACTACAACAGCCTTCCCAACATTCTCCATTTAACTTTCTACATCCTTACATGCATCCCATGACTTACATACTCCCAGAGTATTCATTCTAATAAGAAAAGTATATCTCCTGGTTCTGAACATCATTTTCAATGGTTCTTGTCTACATGGAGGATAAAATCTAATCTCAGTGGAATGGTACAGAAAACCTGCTGTCTATCACTATCTAACCCCAATATCTGATAACACTCTATGTCCAAATGACAGAAAGCAGCTTAGAGCTTCCTGAATACACTCACTCTTGCTTGACTTCTCTACATTAATGAAGCCATTGCTACTGCCTCGAATGTAGTCCACACGTTAGGAAAGCAAATACCTATTCATGATTAACCTCTCACAACTGTTCTCTTTTTTACGTAATTTAGAAGCAGTTACTCATCCCCATAAATATGTTGTATATTTCCCAGTACCCACAGCATTTTAATGCTTAAGTTTATTCTTCTGTCGTTTTTGTCAATATGTATTTTCTTAAAAATGTGAACTGACCTTTAGTCTTTCAATTTTCAGAACACAGTTGACACTCAATAATTACACACTTATTTAACAAGTGGCCCATAACGACAGAACTGACATATGGAAGCATGTGTAAGTTCCCCTAAAGCAATCATGCAAATGAATAACCACTTTTAGGAATCTTAGGAAATTGCTCTACACCAAGTATGGACTTTTTATCTGCCTAATTTGTTCTAAACTCTGCTTACATTATCAAAAAAAAAAAAACTATTGTGCATTTGCTAACATGAAAGCTGTTTTGTAGATAAAAATGAATGGTTCCCAGTGGTTCTCTGTGTCCATTTCCTTGTTACAGAGTTCACTTAAGGTCACAGTAAAGCATAAAGCCAAGGCTGAGACACTCTATTACTCTGCCCTTTTTTTCGGCAGGGGCAAACATCCGGATGCTGTGCTGCCAATCCCTTTACCGACATCCACTTGCTCTCGCTTTCTTTCCTGTGTTTTACACTCTCTCCTTTCCTCCTCACCTTTCTCCCTCCAACGCTCTCTACTGTTTCCATAATCAGTGCAATTCAGTCCTTCTCACTAAAGTATCTATTCTTTTCTCCCTCCTCCGGAGAAACATAGAAACAAGCAAGGAAGTCAGGAAAGAAAAAAGCTAGGAAAGAAGTGAGGAAGGAAGGAAGTGAGCTAGAATTAAATGTGCTTGAGTTTTAGGAAATTGTGAAAACTAAGATCTGACATTTGAATTTAGAGGAAACAAAGATCAGTGAGCACAACTGGGAGCGCTGTTTTAGGAAACTGTGGCAGAGGTGGCTGGAAGTAAAACTGTTTGGTAAGGAAGCGGAGGAAACAACTTACTGAGGGCAACTACGTCTAAAGACTGGTGTAAAGACAAAGAACTAAGACTACACAACCAGGACAGGTCGGCCACAGGAAGGCCTGAATGGCAGGTGAGTGCTCTCTGTCTGCGTAGACAAATCTGAGGTGATGGAGTGCTGAAGTTAGCTGCATAAAGTGCAATCGCTAGTTCCGTAACAGCAAAGGCTTGTTTTTCCTCGGTGTTCCATCCAGTTAAGCACACACCAGATGTTCAATTAGCATAGACACAATTATTTTTTAAAATGTATAAATTATACTTAATCCATGGTTCAGTCAAGTTATTAAGTCTGTATCTTCTTTCAACTGAATCCTGCATTAAACAGTCATTAACTGTGCAAACATTTTAGAGTAAATATCCTGGGTCATATGCTATGATAAAATTAAGGTATCTTTAATAGTAAGAATTGAACACATATTGCAGACAGACACAAAAATAAATAAATAAATAAATAAACAAATAAATCCAAAGACCCAAGAAAGTAAAGAATTCAGCATGTGTGAAAAACAGCACAGCAGTCTCCAGGGCTAAAATAATGAAACCACACTTCACAGGAGTATTAGCCGTAAGACACTCATAATTAATCCACTATTATAAGGGTACCTACTTGTTCATGGATTCTTTAACAGATGAATAGTTTTTAAACTAGTGGAGGGGTTGGGGGGTGGGAAGTAGAGACTTGTTTTTGTACTTTTCCTTCAGTAATACAAGTAATACTTGGGAGCACAGAATGTTCTTTCAAGACCTGAAGGGTACATAAAGTTTTTGTAATGTTAGCATTTATGAGTCTTATCCATGATACGGGAGCCACCACTTTACAAAAAGCAGACACAGAAGATCCCTGGAGCTCACTGCCCAGCCAGCCTAGCCAGGTTAGTGACAGACTATGACTCCAAACCTAAGTGGAGAGTGACAAGGAAGAATCAGACATCCCCCTCTGACTTCCACATGCATGCACATATATGTACTCACACACCTCAGTATATGTGCACATGAACACACACACACATCATATTAAAGCAAACATGTCTACAGAGCTCTTGGAGAGGTCAGGGGCCAGCGAAATGAAGCCAAATTCCTTTGAAGCAAGTTTAAATATTTTTCATGAAGGAGAGAGAGAGAGAGAGAGAGAGAGAGAGAGAGAGAGAGAAAGAAAGAGAAAGAGAGAGAGAAAGAGAAGTACTAAGAAACCAAGCCAAACAGAAATCTGGAAAAGTGAAATTGCCTATAGTAATATAAGAAATTAAAATAAAACATGCTATGAAATGTACATATTGGATCCAGCCGAGATGGCCACACCCACTCCTGTTAGTAAAACTGAGGCATGATGGGAACCGATGAGCTCAGTTGCAGTGTCTGGTTCTCACTGTAGCTTCTTAGTTTCTATTTTACCTTAATGCATTTTGTTGGATCTAGGGGGAATCAACCATTTAAAAAGAGAATCAAAGCAATCTCTAAAAATGCACAATACAAGCTCCATCTGCTCTCATGCACATCTGGTGTGTCCTGTTTCAACATTCTGACAGGCTGAGTTTGTTTTCATGCCTAAAGAACACAAATGTTTTGCTGGTTCTGTTGAGCAGACCCTGTGCAACTGAAAGAAACATTAGTGAAGGGGGCCCTGTCATTCTTCCAGGTGCCTTGTTAAAGCACCTTTGGGGGAGGGGTCACACACACTAAGGACACCCATGGTAGGTGGAAGGTGTGGTTCATCATGAAAGTAGAAGTAAATCCCCCTGACAAAAAGAAACATTTTAACAGGAAACTTGCCATTTGGAATAAAGAAGTTATTTGAACACCTTCTTAGACTTAGCCACAACAGGAGTGCTAATTAAAAGTGAAACAGAAGTGGAACCCAGTGGGTTCTAGAGAGCAGCAAAGGCGGAGCAGTACAGCAGTTAGTGCCTGACAGACAGCCGAGCTGGACAGCAGCAGCCAGTGGTCAAGCAGGCACAGGCGGGCACCGTGAGCCTCACCTGTCACTGCCTCCATTAGCATCGCTGACTACAACTTGAGCTTAATTAGAAATTAAATCTGTTTCTGGGAAATATTTTCTCTAAGTTGGTCTGCAAATCTCCCTTTTTTCCCTAATAATATTCAATTTCAGGTCTAACTTAAGAAAAATGTGAATCTGATTCCATAACAACAAAGGCAGCTGAGATGGAAATCTCTATCAAAAACGCTGAGTCTCACCCACTTCTAATACCAGTGTGATTTAATGCAGGCTTCAAAATTAACAAAACCATAGTACATACAATAAAAGAACTTGAGTCCCTTTGAATCATTCTTAGTTAGACTATAAGTAAATATCTTAATAGCTAATATGTATGAAAAATTTTAGTTAATGTTTTTTTATCTCTACTAGAGTTGAAATTTGAAAGAAAAAAAACGGATTTTAAAATCCTTGTTTTATTTGCAGTACCTAACAGAAAACACACCAGACATCTAGAAGCACCTACAACAGTTGCACCTGTTCTGTGTGTGTGCTTGTACACATGCCCCTGCCTCATTAAGGATACCACCGTGTGTCACGGGAACCCACAGGGCAAGCCTCTCTTTCCCTCTCAGCTACCTCCTTCCTATTCAGTCAGAAGTCCTGTCTTTAACTTGTCTCTCCTGGTTCTCACCACACAGAACTAACTGACTTTGAACACTGCCCCTATATGTCTCCTGTCCTTGCAGTCTAACTGGGCTCCCTACTCCAGTTCCAGTCCTAACCAGTATGTCTCCCACCACACTAGAGAACAGATGATGTTATATCACACCTTCCACCACCTGAATGATTCATGCTGAATCGACAGTAAGTCCAATCTCATTAACTCCTAATTCAAAGACTTCCTCAAAACAGCATCAATCCTCCCCAACATCAGTTCCCATTATTCACTACCGTATCAATGTGGAGCCAAAAGGACCTAACCGACACTCCTGGGAGCCGGCCCATCCTTTCTAGCCTACTTCAGGGCTATGCTAATATAATATATTCTTTCTACTTAAGTCTCAGTCAGTTCATCTGACTACACTGGAATATTTTAATGTCACCTCATTTGTGATGTACTGCTGAGGTCCCCAGCGAGATTATAAGCAAACCCTGGTCAATATCCACAGTACTTTAAGAACTGATCAATTTGTATCTTTCATTTTGTTACACAGCATTTATGCAACATTACTTCTTGCACCATACTTCTTTTTTGTTGTTGGGTTGTTTGTTTGTTTGTTTGTTTGGTAGAGACAGGGTTTGTCTGTGTAACAGTCCTGGCTGTCCTGGAACTTACTTTATAGACCAGGTTCACCTCAAACTCACAGAGATCTGCCTGCCTCTGCCTCCTAGGTGCTGGGATTTAAGGTATATGCCATCACTACCCAGCTTCTCTTGTATTTGTTAGGAAGGAAGTACTCATAAAGAAAAATTCTACTAATCAGAAACCCTTCTAGAGCCAAGCACTCATATATAGGTATTTACGTACAAGCTGAATTCTTAAATGAGTATATACATTATATTGATAAAGAAATAGAAAAGTTAACAGAACGTCATGGTCTTAGCTGGTATTGCGTTCCAGTAATGTACAGCTGAATTACACTCCAGCAATATCAATGTCAAAGAGGAAAATAAAATATACTTATTCTTACAACATCAATCTCAAATATCAGGCATAACATTTGGTCTACAAATATTAGCAGCTTTGTTTTTTTTACAAACAAAAGTATAAAGAGAGTTGCTGATAACAATGAAAGAAGAAAACGCCTCCTTACTTCTAGTAGCCTTTGGGAATCTTTTTTTCAGTTTCTTCTTTAAAGGGTTAAGTTCACCCATTATTTCTGGGACAGCTACATAAAAGTCCACGACAACCTCGTCATCCAAGATCTAAACACCAGAGGAAGAATACACAAAAATTTTTACCGTTTTAGACATAAGCAATTTCATCATGATTAAAAAAGGAACTATTATGCATATTTTTCTTCAAACACAGAATTATATAAATACAGTCACCAGTTGCAAAAAACATCAGAAGCAAAACACTTTGATATTTTTTAAAAATAGCTGCATGTATTTTTTAAAAAATTAATGGTTTTAATTCTGCTGTGAGATTATGCTAGGCAAAATGCAGTTACAAGGTAGAACACAGCATCAATGTGCCCAACTCATAGAAACCTCACAAGGCAAAATTCATGTCTGTTAAAGCTGATGAGAGAGAAACATTTCTCATTAGATCACAAGCAAAATAGCTCCTAGTTGCCAAATTCACTAGCAACCACTGACTTTCTAAACTTAGTGAATCAAACGAACTCAATTTATCATTATGTTCACAAAGATCTGAGTTAAAATTTTCCTGTTACCAATAACTAAAACCAAAAGGACAAAGATACCAAAGATACGCCCACTCACAACTTATCAGACAAACACTATTCTGATTCTCAGAACAAAGGGATTGATAGTCGGGCTTTACTGGATTGGTTGATAAATTCAGGCTGGTTCCCAAAATACTTATACAACCATACCATACTCCACTTAAAAATTCAATTGATAATAAAGTAAAGCAACTTTTTAAAACAAAATATTGCCAAGGTGCAAATCTTTCACCAGTAACAACTATTTTTTTTTTTTTTTTACATGAAACCTTACCCATCCAAAGCCTTGGTTGGGATTAATGAATTCAGAAAAACTGAACTCTGGAAATATTAGGCTATATTCTGGGATTTTATCTTCCTGTTACTAGTGTATCTTTGGATAACATTCTGTGCCTCTCTTAAAAATAATGGCATATAAAGTGAAAACTTGTGTGTCGTGAATTCTGCACATATTTTATACAGTTTACTTCATCCAATCCTTCAAGGCAGGTATTAAAATTAACTAAATATTTCAGACGAGGAACCTAGGGCCTCGTGAGAAGCCAGCACGTGTCTCTTAAAAGAAGCGCCTGCATTCAAACACAGGGAGTGGGGTTCCAGAGCCAGGGTCCCCATCCCCAAGAACATGAAGGAAACAAAGACAACTTTGAAATGCCAAAGAACATTGTGTAAGGCTTTCATTAACTAATTCTAATTCTATAATATGTTCCTTTAAGTTAAAAATTATCTGTGAATGCTGCACTACAATTCACCTTAGGAACACATCTTAGAATAATACAAATCAGTAGATAAAAATTATGCTTTTGCAGACAAGAAAAAAACCATTATGTTCAAATCTCTCTGAGCCAAATATATGTGTGACATTTCAAAATAAAATGAATTTAATAACTAAATTAAGATCTTAGAAATAATTCAAAGTTCAGTAAGTATAGCCTACTTTAGTTTCTTTCTTTAAAAAAAAAATTTTATTTTTATTTTTTATGGTTATGTAAGTTTTGCTTGCATGTAAGTCTATGCACCACCACATGCATTCCTGGTGCCCATGGAGACCAGAAGAAGGCATAGGATTCTCCAGAACTGAAGTCACAGAAGGTTATGACCCACCATATGAGTGCTGGGAACTAAACCTGGGTCCTCCTCTACAAGAGCAGCTGTACTCTTAACTGCGGAGCCATTTCTCCAGCTAAATGCTAAGGAGGACAGGATACTAATTGAGGAAAGCAGGAATAGGGGCTTAGAGTATTATTGGTCTTAGAACACTTGCCTACCTGCCTAAGGCCCTGGGTTCAACCTCCAGTACTGCAGTAAATGAGTAAATATAAATGTATAGAAACGTGCTTGACAATCAACAGCCATAATGTTACCTGAAAACTCTGTTTTGAACTTACTTCATAACCTGATGAATACCTTCTATAAATATCAAGGAACGCTTTCACACATGTGATAGAAGAACCTCCTGGTTAAGATAGCTTACCCAAGCAGAACTGTTCCTCTAATACATTCAGCACTGAGGCTCCTAAAGGAAAATTACGTACCTATAATATTTATATACCAAAAGTCACGATTAGATTTCCTTATTTGACTTTCTCTTTCCAGGGCTTCCTTTAGGAACAATAGGGCTGTGCACCACAATCCCTCCCCCCACCCCCACTGCTTTATCCTTGAGAATGTCCTTTCTGTCCATGGGCTGCAGGACTGGCTATGGCAGCTGTGACACTCTCACAGGGTCGGAAGGAAGTTGGTGAAAGGTGGCAGCACACACTTGCTGAGGTTAGTTTTCTGGCTGCGGAGACCAAGCCCCACGTTCAGATTCCCAAGTGCCTACAGTATATTCTTTATCAACTAAAATGCTGTTAGTATTTTTTAAAGAATTAAAATGATATACCAGAAAGAACAAGATACTATACTTGTTTTAAAGTAAGATTCATTCCTACTCTCCAGTAAGCTCACTGGAAATTTGACTTAAGGTTTTACAAAGGCCTGTGGGCCTTTCCTTTGCTGCTGGACTGGCTCAGCAAGTTCAAGGCCAGACCAAGACATGCTTACCCCACGACCTTAAAATAAGGGAGGTAGATCTTCAAAGCACCCCTCAAGGAGAAACTGGGCTTCAACTTCCTGAGTTCCCACCTCTGTTTTGTGGAGGCTCTTTCCCTCTGTCTTGTGGAGGCTCTTTCCCTCTGTATTGTGAGTGGATGTGTTTCCTCACCCCAGAAAAGCTTTTCTCCAACTGCTGACTGTGTCTGCTGCTAACTGTTGCCCTTGTGAATGTTCCAGGCTTTTAAACCTTTAACAGGCAAAGAAAAAGAATGCCTTACTGGTAACAAAACTACTTCCACAAGGGAACATAAAATGGGGGTTAACCAACTCTTGTGTTTCCTGGGCCTTGGTCACTCAAATTGAATCCAAAATAAACTATCTTCAATTCCCTTTAAAAGGAAATTAAAATCACCATCAGACTTAGAACACTACTCAGCTGCCAAGTTCCATAAAGGACTAGCCCCGTAAGTCACGCAAAAACTCTGTATGTTTAACAAAGGATACATTTTCAAATCAGTTTTCCTAGCTCCCTCTTGCCCACTTCAATCCATAATAAAATTTAAGAAAAAGAAGGACTCTTCTTTAAAATATTTAGGAAAAGCTTTTGTGATTTTACAAATAACTATATGCCTCTTCCTACTGTCCTTCAAAAAGGGCTCCCCAGGCTCTTCCTTCCTGAGGTGGGCTTCTTATTTAGTCCTCAGTGAGCGCGCTAAGTCCAATTCAAGTGGACAGGGAGTAAATGTTCAGAGGAAATACCATACTACAGAGATTAAACACCAAAAAAATGATACTTTCACTCCCAGAAAGAAAAGGACACTTGGTTTTAAAAACATGAATGAAACATTCATGTGTACTAATATTTGGATTTCATTTTAAATTTCACATTCAAAACCTGAGTAATATTGGCCTGTATGTTTTATTCACAAAACTTTCATTAACCACAGTAAACTATAAACAAATCAAAGAATGAAGTAATCAATGATTAAGAGCTTCAGTGGCTTTTTCTTAGGTTTGAAACTGAACAAAGTACAAAACATTTCCTCTTTTGATGAAGCCTACTGTTTTGGAGACATATAACCCTAGTGACCATGTGCAAATGTGAAAAGTTAATGCATACGGCTGGGAGATGTACAGGCTCAGCACGTAAGAGAACTGGCTGCTCTTCCAGGGTACCTGGATTCAATTCCGAACACCACATGGCAGCTAATAACTGTAGATAACGGTGGTCCCTAGGAATCCCACACCTTCTTCTATCCTCCAAGGACAGCAGGCACACATATGAAGTATAGATTTACATGCAGACAAAACCCTATAAACACTAAATAAATAAATAAATAAATAAATAAATAAATAAATAAAGGAAGTAGCGCTATGAGAACAATCTTTATAAGAAATGAACATAAAACACAGCACCTTGGTAACCAGATCTGTGCCTCCTGCAAATGCAGCTCCGTTTTCTTCTGCTATTTTAATTTCTGATGCATTCTACCAAAACACAACAGTTTACACATTATTTTTAAACATATTCATTATATTGACGATAGCTATCAGAAATATCAATTAAAAGTAAAAATTGTTTTAAATTTTAATTTAAAATACACCAATTTTTAAGTACATGCATTAGATACATTCTATTCTGAAAACTTTAGTCTATATGTCACTGGGGTATTTGAGTGACAGCAGAAATACACCTTGATGTCATATAAAGAACCTAGCAAGTGTCGGGAGGCAGAGGCAGGAGGATCACTGTGAGTTCAAGGCCAGCCTAGTCTAAACAGCAAATTCCAGGACAGGCAGGATTCTGTAGAAGACTCTGTCTCAACAAACAAACAATAAACAATCTAGCAAGTGACAAATAGCTGGCTATGAATATACACACCTCTCAAAAGTAAAAACTTAAAATATCATTAATCTTACTAACTTACATTTTATAAAACTGATGGGGGGAAAAATTTAACTCAAAAAAATCAAGACCCAAAATGTAGCCAGCCACACCTGCCAACTTCTACAGAAAAGCAATGTTTGTGGTTATCCTGGCACATGTCCCACTTCGATCATTTTGTTTTCTGGGAATACATGTCACTCCCTTAGTTACTGCAGCACTGTGGCACTCTGACAACTAGAATTTTCCCACTCACTGGAAAGAACACATTGTCTTCCTCCAGAGGAAAGCAAAGAAAATTTGTAAAGTTTCAGTTATGAAATTCAGATGGTAAAGAAGGGAAAACCTAAGCAAACGCATTAGCACATCATAAACAAATGTCAGCAACATAGAAGCCCGCCAAGCTGGACCCCATGGCCGCCTTCCCGTGGCTGCTGGCACCGTGAGCAGGCATCTGTTTAAGCTGTGCTTTTGGAGACACACAGCACTGGTCTCTGTTGTGTGCTTCGGAGGAGCATGAGTAGGAAGCTGGAGACACCTGACAGAGCCTACAGCTCCCTTCAGGCTCTCTAGAAAAGCACTGCTGTGATCGGTGCTAATGATGGCAGCAGTCAGTGTTTGATGAATCGCTCCCTCAGACCAGTGGTGCAACCATAGAGGTAACCTGCTTTGCACTTTAAAGAACTGATAGGAATTCAGGATTTTTCTCTAATTACATTCCATTACTCTGTTTATTGACTAGTGTAATCTCTTAAAAGTTAAATTAAAAAACTGTTGACTAAGTTACTTACCCCTGTAAAGACAGCAACTTTGTTGACGTCTGCCAAGAAAGGGTGTGGGAAAGCAATAACACTGGCAAATGGCTCCAATTTTTTCTAAACACATAGGGGGTAAATAATTACAAAAAGTTTATCTTCTCTATTATTTTCTGCATTCTATTAAAAACAGAACTGACTTTTTTTTTTTAATTTTTGAGGTTGTTTTGGTTGTTTGGTTGGTTCATTGGCTGGATAGATAGGGTTTTCTACTGGACTCAAAATCAAGATCCTCCTGCTTCAACTTCCTGAATGCTGGGAATACAGGAATGCACCACCATTCTCAACTCTGGCTTTTAAATCTTTTAATCTACGATAGGTCCATCCCTTTATTCCTTACTATTTTCTGATTATAATTCAAAGCTCAGGAGATTATATATTTCCTTATTGAAGAATAAGAATCTACCTCTCTGTGTGCACCACACCCCATTTCATGAGGTCTCTATGTAAACCATTTCTCATAGGTTCTCAATGTTGTGAGTGTATTCATATCTGTCCCTCCCTAGCAACCTGTACAACAGTTTCCATTTTTTGAGTGTCAACAGAAGTTTGTTACCTTGGAGTAAAAGTTTAAATGTAGTTTTCAGACTCAAGGAAGATGATAAAAACACCTAGACATCCTGAACAAGGACAGTGTGCAACTGACCTGCTTAGTACTTCACCCTTAGTGGACTCCATGGCTCTGGGCAATTATAACAGAAACCCTAGATCTACAACAGAATGCCAAGAGTAAAAGGGTCTTCTTGGAGGTCTACTATAGTGTAACTGAGATCACCATCCCTTTCAGATATGTTTGAGAAGTGAACTGAAAATTCCAAAATAAACAATGCATCATTTGGCACACTCACAAGTACAAATCCTGTAAGACCTCAGAATTAATGTCTTCAGTCATTTTGGTGAAGAACCTACCTAGATCTCAGGATCAGACCTCTGAGTAGAGTTCATATGAAAACAGGTTCTAGGCCCTTCATGTGCTTGGCAGGAGAAAAAAAGGGATGGTTTCTCTGATAAAACTGATTGAAAGTTTATATTTAGAAAAGTTTTTCCAAGTAGCAACCCCCTCCTAGGGATTTTTCAGACCAGAAGGCATAAATAAATTCTTAACTACCCTTTACATTAGCTATCCATAGACTTATTGATTGGCACTCCTATTAACACATCACAACTGATTTCGGTAAGGTCTCCAGCAGTAAACAGCCACCACACTAGCATCCCCTGGTGAGTACTGACTCACTATACAATTCTTTGGCAAGAAGCATTAACAACAGCAAACATAGACTGTTCCCAAGTGCTCAAGGCCCTGTGCTCAGTTCCCATCACAGAGGCAATGAAATAGAGCAAACATAAGACAAAGACTATATTGTTAGTATCATGAGCCTATAAGTAGACTCCATATTCAAAACGGTGCCTGAGGTCCCGCAAGACATTGAACTATATGAACTACATGGATGCCTGAGAACTTCCTGACATTACTACAGATTTAAATGAAAAGTGAATGCAAAGTACTCCTAAGTAAAGTGGCTAAGCCTTTCTATGTATTATCATATCTCACCGTGAATGGAGCTATATGAACTGAACACTTTATGACTTTATGACAGAGATGAGCATGCTGAAACGTATAAATAAGCAAAGCAATTAATTCAAGGAAAGCCCCCCAACCCCAGCCTCCTTTCAATGCATCTTATACTTGGGAAGTAACATATTGTTCATGCTAAAGTAGAAAGACCATCAAATTTTCTAAAAATCTGATGGTGGCACATGTCTTTAATGTAACTCAGGAGGCAGAGGCAGGCAGATCTCTATGAGTTTGAAGCTAGCCTGATCTACAGAGAGAATTCCAGGACAGCCAGGGCTATGCAGATAAACCCTGTCTTGAAAAACCAAACAGGGGTGAGAAGGTGATTTTATGGAATTTTTAAATTTTACTTCTAAGTAGCTTATGAAGTAGCTGGCTTCCCCTATGGCTTTGGATACATCCTTAGTTTTGGTTGCTCTTCTCCACTCCCCTCTTCACAGCCCCCATCTTTGTGTAAACTATTGCCCTCAATCTTCCTCATGCTGTGACCATTTAATACAGTTGTGGTGAACCCTAACCATAACATTATTTTTGTTGCTACTTCATAACTGTAAATTTTTTACTGTTATGAATCATAATGTAAATATCTGTTTCCTGATGGTCTTAGGTGACCCCCATGTGAAAGGGTCATTCAACCCCAAAGGGTTTTGACCCACAGGTTGAGAATCTGGTGTAAACCTTTCCACCCCTAGTATCTGCACATCAATTTTCAAATCATGTGTCCTCTACCCCCTCCTCCACCTAGAATTTTAAAACTTAAAAAGATCAATTCATGTATCTACTTTAATAAACACAAGTCTACGTACCTTTTTTCCCAATGCCATATCTAATGTTAAGTCAAGAAAAACACCTTGCTTTGGATTGGTGAAGTCCAGCACTTGAAACTTCTTAAGTAAGTGAACAGCTGTCTCTACTTCATAGATCCGCCGTGGGTACAAGCGTTTTAAGTAGACATCGTCTTCAGGATCACTTGCCATGTACGGATATGACTTTATTTTCTCTATATCATCTACTGGTTTTTTATCTGATGTCTTTTCCTTGGTACCTTTTTTAATTTTTCTTGCAGGCCTTAAAGCAAGATACATTAAGGTCAATTATATCAGAATGTATTCAAGGAGACCTTTTCTAAAAAGCTGATTTATATAAGACAGAAGAACTCAAAAGCACATACTGCTTTACAGTTTCCCTAACTCAACAAATACCAATGAATGTGTGCTGTTTCTAGTCAGCACAAGTGAGAGAGACAGGGTTGCTATTTTTCAGATGCTTACAAAGGAGAAAAGGGAAATACACATGTAAAGAGAGAGTCTCAACATACTATATTATTAAAGACACTTAGCAGGGTCTTATGAAGACCCTTGGCTCAGCCTAGGAGTTAGGGAAGAGCTGTGAAGGAGAAGAAAGGAAAACAGTCTTGATATACTCCCAAAAGAGCTTCATACATGCTGGGCAGTACATGTCTTTAGTCCCAGCACTTGGGAGGCAGATTTGAGCTGGTCTCTGTGAGTTCAAGGCCAGCCTGGTCAACAGAGCAAGTTCCAGGACAGCCAGGGCTACAAACACAGAGAAACCTTGGACTGCCCCCTCCAAAAACAAACAAACAAACAAACAAAAAAAAAACCAGAAAAAAATTGTCCATAGTAGCACTATTCATAACAGCCCAAAGGTAGAAATAACTTAGACTCATCTGCTAATGAGTGAAAACATAAAATATGCCATCTCACTATGATGGGATGCTTCTGTTCAGTTTTGAGTTTCAATGTCATTGTCACACAGATGTCACTATGTTTTCTACTTAGTCATCACCTTTCTACACTACTCTTGTTACTCCTCTTTGCCCCTTTGCTGGTCCCCACTCCTGCCCCCAAAGCCATCAATTTCCTGCTTTCCCATCACATGTGTCCCATTGCCTTCTCTTTAATATAATGAGCTCCAGTTCCATCATTTTCCTGAAGATGTCATAATACTTTTTTTTTAATGGCTAAAAAAATTTCATTGTGGATATGTGTCACATTTTGTTTTATCCATTCATTCATTCATGGACAAACAGGCTGACATTATATCTTAACCACAGTGAATTAATATATCAATACTCACAGGGAGATGTGCACAAATCTCTAGAATGTCTACTTAAAATCCCTGTGTGTAAGTACATAGGAGTACTATAGCTTTAAATTTTGTATTATATTTCTATTCAGTGTGCATGTGTTGGTGTGTATGCCACATATATGAAAGCCAGAGGACACCTTCTGGTAGCTGGTTCTTTCCACCATCTGAATTGCAGAAACTTAAGTTGTAAGAGTTCACAACAGGGACCTTACCCACTGAGCCATCCTGACAGCTCACAAGGCAGTTTAATTTACACTTTCCTGATGGCTAAGAATATTGAACACTTCCTCAATTCATTAGCCCACTTACTGACTGTATGATATTTTGTGTTTTTTTTTAATTCTTTATAGATCCTAAATATTGATTCCAGTCTGATATAGATGAATAAGATTTTTTTTTGTCCAGTTCTATAGGTTGTCTTTTCACTCTGGTGACTGTTTTTTCCTTTGCAATTTACACAGAATCTTAATTTCATGTAACCCCATTTGTCATCTCTTGGATGCTACTGAAGTGTCTACATGTTAAAGTACATAACAGAACATTAATCAACAACAAAAAGAACCAAGTACTTGATTCAGGCTACAACATGTATTAACCTTAAAAACAGTATACAACTACATCAATAGTATAGAATTTCTTTGTTATGTAGTGAAAGAAAAGTCACAAAACAACACAAATCATTCCATTTATACAAATTAGGATGAGGAGAAAATTAGTAAAGCACAAGCATGCACCTTCTGCACAAGCATGGGGACCTGAGTTCAGTGCCCAGAGCACACATTAAAAAGCCAGGTGTGGTGCCAAGTTCTTCAGATCCCAGTGCAGGGAAGGCCGAGATGTAAGGCTCCCTGGAGTTCACTCACTGGCCAGCCTAGCCAATCAGTTCACTCTAATCAGGGCCTAGTCAGGGACCAATGAGACATTCTGTCTCCAAAAACAAGATGGATGGCTCCTGAGGAGTGACAGCTGATGGTGATCTCTGCCCTACATACATAAACATGATCACACACATACACACAACCACACACGCAAACATATGATCTCTCACATATTAAAATAGTTAAGATAAAAAAACTCTCTTAGCTTTATAAACAAAATAAGCAAAAACAGATAGTAAACCAGCGCTGTCCCAATGAGCAGTTTCTTGACTCTGGAATTCAATAAAAGAAAGCAGGAAGATGGAAAGTAGGGTTGGAAACTCCATATCACAATGAGCAAAGAGGCAAAGAGAAACCAGTGTAAATTTCAAGCTGTAGAATATTCCAGCTGTAATAGGAGACAGATCTGAAGGAAATGAGGTGATACTCCCTCTTTTTCTTCTTAAGGAGGGTGGCCAAGGCTGAACAAACACTGATAACGCTGAAAGGACGATAGACTAGGAAAACATTTACAAGGTAAATACAAGAGATAGGAAATAGAAAGAACCATCTGTAACACCTTCTGTTGTGGAGGCTTGGGGAACCAGGTGTGAAAGAAATAGTATATCATTAACTAGAACCAGGAGGAAAAGTCAGACAGTTCTCTGGAGAAACCAGTAGTCAAAGGGATGAGCTCATGCCCAACAGGTTAAGTGCTCTTCATCTCCCCCTCTCTACTCAAGTCCCCAGGGAACAGAATACACTCCCCAGTCCACTGATCTGCCAATGTGACTCGTTTGCGCTGACAGAATAAGGAACTGACAGTTTCCCTGCTCTAAGTATAAGCCAGTGGAGGCTTCAATTGTTTACACATTAATGTATCTATTAGTGTCATTTTTCATAAACACAAGTCCAAGCTAAGAGCATGAGGGACACATGGACCAGAGCTGGCCCCACAGAGCCCAGGCTAAACTAGATGATGCTCAACTGACCTGCAAACTTGGTAGCACAGCAAGTCTGGGCCACCACACTTCCAGCCTTGGTCAGAAACCACATATGTGCATGCAGTGATAAGTAGTTGTGGTGAGGTCTATTGCATACAAAAGCTAGTGAGTGCTTACAAAATACCGAAGAAATAATGTCCAAAGGGGAAATGTAGGGAAGAGTTTAAAGCTAACAAACTAGGGGTAATATAACTGTTGAACATTTATTCAAAACACCAAAGTCTTCAATTAGTAAAAGACTATTTTAGAAAGATATTTGGGGTTCTGTTGTAAGCAGAACAGTGTCCACAAATGTGGCTTGTAAGTTAAATGTCCCCTACAGGGTTTGACTACTTGGTCCCCAGCTGGTGACCCTGTGTGAGGATACTGGGGAAGCTTTAGGAGATGGACCAGAGCTGAATTAAGTGATCTCCACAGGACAGGTCTTCAGGTTATAATAGCTCAGTCCTCCTTCCCCCTCTCTGGCTGCTTTTTTATCAATCCAGATTCGAGCAAGCAACCACATGCTCCTCCTACCACTGTCAAAGGCTGCTCCTGCCACCATGCCTTCTCTGACAGGCTCAACTGTACCCACAAACCATGAGCCAAAAGAAATCTATGTCCCCCAGCCCCCATCTTAGGCTGCCATTTGTAAGGTATTTTATAACTGATGAGAAAAATAATGCACCCCCAAAAGACAACCATGTCACGATATGTGACAAAAGAGACTTACGTGACTAAGATTAAAGACCTTAAAATGGAGAGATTATCCTAGATTATCATGGGCCAATCACATAGGCCCCTAAGAGTGAAAACTTCCCACTTCCCAGCTGGATCAGATGGAGCTGAGATGCTGACAGAAGTTCAAATGTGAAGGGGAAAACCTGCCACTGCTCTAAAATGAAGAAAGGGCACACAGGTAAAGGAAGGTGAGTAGTGTCTCAAACATGGGAGTGACTAGGAAACAGTCTCAGAAAATAACTACCAATAGCCTCATTTCGGTCCAATGTGCTCCATGTCAGACTCTGAATCTAGACAACTATAAAGCACAGGCTTGTGTTGTTTCAAGCCTCAACGTTTGTGCTAATCTGTTAGGGAAGTAACAAATAATATGAACAATAAATATGAAGCCTCATAAAACATATGTGAAATAACTAATTTTTTTTTAAAAATCTCAAACCCAATCTAATATAAAATTTCATTCTTGTTCTTAGCACTCAACAAATCCAACTATCACCACTAATAATAGTATCCTCCGAGTTAATGAGCAGTTGAACACACTGGCAAATGGTGATAATCTTCATTTTAATGGTGCAGGCATCCTTTCAGACTGCTGACAGCAAGCTGAAGGAAGTGCCCAGTGGAAGGGTGTGCTCTCCTGGTACCTACAAAATTCTTCAGCCCCCACACTGGAGCCCCCCTCCACTCTACGTTTACTAACGGAGAAACAGAGCCATAGAAGGCCAGCAGCCGATTAAGGAAGAAAGTGCTCCATTTAAAATTAAACAAAGGCTTTAGCTAGAGCCATCAAACTTACATCAAATAAAATCTTGATTCCACAGCTAATTTTTTCAGTCTTTTAATATGCAATTAACATGAAATCTCCAGATTTCATTTATAATTATATGTGTAATTATAAATATTTGTGAAGCTCGAAAAGTCTGATGAGGTTATGATGGTAAAGAGCAATGTACTGGGGTTGGGACTTAACTTCATAAACATTTGAGTTGATCAATGAGAACATTTTTAGGTTTCAAATGGAACAGTGCTTTAGGAGAAACTAAAATCTAGAATGACATCATCATAGCCTAGAACACATGGGACTCTCAGGAAAGTGGCACTGTTACTCATTTAATCTGTGTGGTTTAGTTACCCAGGTAACTGCAGATAGTTCTGTTTTCTTGGTGCAGCCTGCCAGGTGTCCTCTGCCCCCTCCCCCAAACCTTATCATGTAAGCTTGTCATATAAGCTTACAATCCCAGCTCTTGAGAGGAAGACAGGGAAGATCGCCAGTTCAAAGCCACCCAAAGCAACACAGCCAGACCAGATCAGACTAAGCCACTCATTCGTTCTGGGGATAAAGTACTTAGTCACTCAAGGTCCTGAGTTTCACCTCTACCACCATGAAGGGAGGTGTTAGTGAAATTAATTAATCAAAAAAAAAAAACTAAAACTGCAATTAAATAAATTCCTGTGGAAGCATGGTACAAACTAGCGTCTCATAACTCATTGCTTTGCTTCCAGTCTCCAAACTTACCTGCCTTTACTCAAAGGAGTCACATTAAGAAGTTCTGTTATTCATGCAATTAGTCAAGACTATCAGAAGAGTGTAAGAGCTGTGATTTTCAGATCAGTATAAATCATATTCAGAAGGTTTGGGGGAGGGGGCAGAGGACACCTGGCAGGCTGCACCAAGAAAACAGAACTATCTGTAGTTACCTGGGTAACTAAACCACACAGATTAAATGAGTAACAGGAGACTGTATTCAGCTAATAGCTTTCACCCGGCCACATCTGTCCTCTCACTACAAATTCATGAAAGGAAAAGTAATCCACGGTCAGATCCAATAAAACAAGACAAGAAAAACAATGCTAAGACCAAGTTCACTTCAGAACTTGAAGATCTGTGACCCCAAGAGACCAATCCAAGTATTTCAAAAGCAAAGAATCTTTTACATTGAGGTGGGTTTTTTTGTTTTGTAAAACTAAGCTGAACTATAATAACGCTTAAGGCTAATATGAGAGAAATTCATTAACATCTCTGGCAGTGCTTTACTTTTTAACCTAAGTGCAGTTCTGCTTCACATAAAACAGAGGAGCTGGAAAGCAATGGAAAGAAGAGGTGACAGCTTGCCAGCCTGCCTCGACCCGCCACAGAGCTGAGAACGCAGGTGGCCAACTGCCAAAAAGAATCAGCTGCTCCTTGCTCTCATCATGTCTCCCAGGGACAGAATAAAAGAAAAGCAAGCAGGTAAGGAAAACTGAAAGGCTAGTGTGGCAATTTAACTCCTCTAGAACACATGGAGTTTGTCCTGTCACAGGCCTTTCCACACACCTCCACCACCACATGCTCCCAGGAATGACTCCAGCAGGCTGGAGACTAGAGAGCCTCCTTAGATAGTACAGAAGGAAGGAAAGGCCCAAGCAAGCACCCACTGTTTCTGTTAGAATGGAAGAAAACTATCACTAAAATTTCTACCATTAATTAGAGTCAAGGCAGGAAACAGTACGGAGCCCAGCCTACTTACTATCTATTCCAAGGGAGGGCCAGAACTTCCCCCAAACCTGCAGTAGATACAGAACAGAAAGAAAGGAGAGGTGGACTCAAAAAGCCCTGTCTCCAAAGCCCAGCCTCAGCGGGCCTACCACACCCTAAGTTGGAATCCAGACTGCAGAGACTTCCCCTTGTTACCCATTCCCAGACAGACAGACACTGGGTAATGAGCACCAATGGCTTATGCTAGGGGAGGGCAAGTCCCTGCTGAGATGCAGCTGCACAGCAGCAAACAGCACCAAGCACAGCACTAAGAAAAACCCAACGACCCAACCCCCATACTGAGCACAAAGTAACTCTACAGAGATGTCTACTGGTGGTAACCATGGAAACCATAACCTAACCTAGCTCAGCCCCTGATTACACGGGCTCAACATGACAAGCCTATTTACTATTTACTTTCAACTTGTCTATTCTACATTGGACATTTCAGCATTTAATATAATAATGATGATGATGATAATGATGATGATAATAATAATACAGATACACAAAGAAGCAAGAAAAAGACTACATTGTCAAGACAGAAACAGAACCAGACTCAGATGACCAAGTGGCAGAAAAAGAAGAAGCAGGATCTGCTGTAAGGAACAGAAGACTCATCCTTACACACCAGTGAGGTGGAGAGGTTCAGAACAACAGAGCAGCCCATAGTATTTCAAGCATGTTAATCCCAGCAGTCAGAAAACAGAAGCAGGCAGACCTCTGTCTCAAACCAAACCAAAACAAAAACAAAACAAAGAGGGTAGTGGGGGACACAGATGGATGGGAAGAGGCGGGATCAGGCGTGGGGAGAGACTGGAATGAAGGGCATCTCTGGGACAAGCCAGAAACCAAGGGCAATGAAAACGCCCAGGGATTGATGAGGCAGTCCTAGCTAAGATTCCTAGAAATGGGGACTACAGAGTCTGAACTAGACAAGACTTCCAGTAGAGAGACTAGAACACCAACCCAGCCACAAAACCTTCAGCCTACAATTTGTTTTGCCGACAAGATGTGCTGGGGTAAAGAAAGCACAGAAATTGTGAGGGTAGCCAACCAATGACTAGTGCAGGTTATGACCCATGGCATAAGACGGAGCCCACCCTGATAAAATTTAAAAAAAAATATGGAAAAAACTGACAAAGAGAAGCAAGCACTACCATGCCTCAGATCTTGAGTCCATGAACTATTTTTAGTAGATTCTGATGTCAATGAATTTAAAAATAAGATTCCAACTAAAATTATGAACACATCCATTAAGTTACTAAATAATCTTATGACAAATTTTCATAACTTTCTGAAGTGGGCATATTTCTTATGTTATGATTTTTATGCCAGTAAAAAGTATCAAACTGTACTACAGTAAAATTTGGGAATGATATAATAAGAATTTTCTCTATAGAGGATAAAGGAAAATGTTTTAAAATGTTCTTAAAAATTAATAAACCTGATAAATAAATACTTGCACATAGCAAAAATAAAAAGGCAAACAGCCCAACAGAAGAATGGGCAAAAGATGAAAGTGAGAAATACAATGAAGAAACGTAAAACTTGGTAACTTCTAATGTGGAGAACTGGCACTCTTCACTGCTAGATAGGATGTAAAAGAAACAACTTGCACCCCTCTACCTTCTCTACGACCAGTCAGAATATAGGCACCATTCGCACCCAAAACAGGGTACAGGGCCACAGCTCAATGACAGAGAAGATGCCTAGCCTATGTAAGGCCCTAGCTGCTCCTTGTCTGTCACACCCAAAGAAAGCCTCCTTCCTAATAACAAACATTTCTGCTAGCTCCGTTTGTATCCATAGGAAGCAGTATTAAACTATTAAGCTGCAGTAATGTTCATAGCATTTGCTTCCATGACTTGGCACCACTGACACACATTTTCCTTAATTCTCCTGTAAAACTCTAACTTTGAAGACCCAGTCAATACTGCTTGCCCTGCTGGCCCTCAGGTATGCTTAACTCCCACCAGCAACCCCATCACACTTCAGCCATTTCTCTAATACGATAGTCACAATATTTAAGGGAAGTTAGAGTACAAACTTAATTTATGATACAGTAAGAAGTTTTACTTATCAACAACAAAACCCATAAAGAAAAAAGGTGCTCAGTTAAAGAAAGAAAATAGAAATGGCTCATAAACATGTTAAAAATCACAACTCCACCTATTACCTATAAAACTAAAGAAGATAATAGAGTTACCTACGCTAAATATAAAGAAATACATTCTAACAAGACTCGCTAGTAAGGATACAAACTGACAAGTTGTTTTCTTTTTTCTTTTGGTACTAGGGCTGAATCCAGAGCCTTGACATGCTAGACAAGTGTTGTAGCCAATACAAGTCAACTAGATAAGTTTGGTTTATCTCTCAAAATTGCAAATACAAATATACATATTTTCTGACCCAAGAATTCTACTTCTTAGAGCTTATTTTCCAAATACTTCCATTATATATGACAAGTACATGATTATTCAGTAGAGGGTCATTTATGTTAATGAAATATAAGAAAGTTAAATTACATAAATTATAGTACCTTTATACAGCTAAATATTATATAGCTAAAATAACTAAACCGCACCATAGGAATTTATTCCCACAACATAAATGCTTACTTTACACATGACCACTTAAACAAACAAGAAATACCTACTTTAAAATGCATATACTGGTACAACTGAACAGCTAAAAGCCACCTACTTCTCCGTAACTAACATTCACACACTTTTAATTGCTTATCATAAACTAATACATTTAAAATAATTACTTTTAAAGATAAAAACCAGCTATATTTGTGTTGCTTCCAGTTTATTTTAAAATGCTCAAGGACAGAGGATCAAAACAGGTAGCTTGTTCATCCTCACATGGCCAAATCTCACATACTGCCCCACATATAGAGGACAGAGACTATGTTGGCAAAGTTTATAAAAGTAAGAATATGTTAAACAAACAGGAATTAACAAATTCCCCTAAAATTTCCCAATTATTTTGGATATCCCACAATCTAAGGGTTGTACTCCATGATTCTGTAGGTTGAACTCTGATAAACCCCACCTTCCAAAGCCATGAACGCTACTCTTTTAGACTAGATAATAATTCTGAAGGCAGTCTTTCCACCAACGCATCCACACTGCCTAACCCTGAGTTACATTGTACTGAATTAGTCCTAGATTATGTTGTTCATGAATACTGAAATGTAGATTCCAAACACCCACATAAAATTTAATCTTTGGCTTTCCATTCCTCTATCTGAAAAATGTTCATCATAGTATCCATACTTCATAACCATTATGACAATTAAATAACCAAGCACATGAAGTGTGCTCAGCTATAATAATTATTATTACGTAGTGCATAAGGATTCTGTAAATTGTAACTGTTAATATTCTATAGCTCTTTGGCATTTAATTATTACTCCCTTAGCCATTTCTTTTAACTATAGAAATGGTGACATTAGGGAAAAAGACATTCAGAAAAAGAGGATAGTCTGTTTTACACTTTATTAACATCAATGTCCTTAGGGAAAAAAAACAATTAGCATCATGCCCAGCAGACAGATGGCATAAACCTTAAGTGCAAGAGTCAACATGTGTCTTTCGGTCGGTCCCTTCCCTCATTCAGTTCAATGGAAGCAGCATCTATGGATAAAAACACTGAGTTCTAACTCCATACAAAACCAGCTTTTAACAAATTTCATCCCTTTGTATTTCCATATGCTGAAACTCTACATAAAAAATTATAAATATGTGTGTGTGTGCGTGTGCGTGTGTGTGCTTCTGCATAACACAATGAACACTAGAAATCTGAAATTCCAATATATATATCTAGTACCGGTAATCCCTTAACATCTAATTATAAAGAGCATCGTGAAGAAAATAATATAATTTAAGGAGCAGAAAAAAATGAGTTTCAGAACTAAACCAAGTCGTTTAGATCAAATCCTCATTCTGACATTACCGGTCAGTCCTCTGACCTGGACTGGTTCTCTCATCTCATCTTGAATGGTTAGTTTTAATTGTCAACTGCAAACCATCTAAGATTAGCTGGGAAGTCTGGATGAGGAGTGTGCTGGGTTGTGCTGGCCTGCGCTGTAGCAGTCTCTTCAGCCGTTAAGTGTGGTAGGCAGACTCACGCACTTCATGGCTAGGAGCCTGACTGAGTGAAAAGAGGCAGCAGATAGGTACAGGAAGGAAGAGCACACTAACTCTCTGCTCTAGTCAGTAACCGTGACTGGCTTCAAGTTCCTACCGCCTCCATTGCCCCACAAGGACAGGGTGTAGCTTGGAACAGCTACAAATAAACCCTTTCCTCCTAAGTTGCTTCTGCCAGAATGTTTTATAGCAATAAGAAAGAAACTTTGATTTTCTTCTCCTAAAATGAATACAACAGCTTTAAAAGGCAGTAGTGAGTAATTAGTTCACAGTGCTAGTAAGTACTGTTGATAAGTCTCACCTTTCCTTCAGAACACTGAACTCCAAGGAGCACAGGTAACAAGCTTGTGTAACTATGGCCTTTATAGAACCTTGCTTTTGAATCACAACTTTAAGAGTGAAGGAAGTAACTAAACAAATACTTACTTTGTAGCAGCAGCAGCAAAATGTCTGTTGGGCAAGAGACTGTTTACAGAACAAGGGTAAAGAGATGTCTGGTAAGCCATCTTGCAAAGACTATGCCTTTGATGATGTATCAAGACTTGGAAAGAAAAACAAAATAATAACATTAAATAATCATCAGATTCATACATTTTTGCATTATAAAAACCAGTAGTTTTTTTTAAAGCAGCTAATATTTTGTGATTCTTAACCACTTTTAAAAAGTGTAATAATGGGAGCTAGGTTTTTATTCCATATAATCATCAGGGCTGCCTCAAAAGCAACAGAATCTGAGTGTGGATCGTCCCAGAATCTACATATCCACATGAAAAGCTGGGTATGGTGGCCCATGCCTGTAATGCTGGGAAGAGTGAGATGCCAGGTGAAGACAAACAAACCCCTAGAAGTTTACGGACTAGCTAACTTGACCTACACAGTCAAGTTCCAGGCCAATAAGAGATCAAAGGAAAGAAGATAGTTGTCTCCCCAGGTTGTCCTCTGACCTCTACACATGCAATGCACACATGTCTCCATCCCCCACATAAAAGCAAACACAAAACCACATACATGCGAACATACAAAATATCTAACAACAGGAATAGGGCATAGTTTAATGACAGAGCTCCTCGCCTAGCACATACAAGGTCCTATATTCCATAGCAGCATCACTAAAAAGAAAAGATAAAATACAAAAATTATACTTAGACTAAAAGCAAGGAGAGCCATCTAATATGTAACTGCTTTTCCCTTCACTTGTTTTGGGTTTTGAGACAGGAGCTCACTGTAGTTAGCCTGACCTGGAACTCACTAAGTAGCCCAGGCTGGACTGAACCACAAGCAACATTTGATTATAGGCATGAGCCATTACACCCTCTCCATCTATTTTTACCTTAATCTCATTTAAGCTCAATAGATTATTTTATTTTTATTAATAGGAAATATTACATATGTATCCCCAGATTTTTAAAAATAGTTTCCATTTTATTTATTCATTTTTAAATATGATACATTTACAGAGTTGTGTGAGTTCTTCTAAAAGCAGAAAAAGTGAGAAATTTGCCCTACCAGATCAAGACTTGTCATTAGAAGGGGCAGGGAAGAGTGTAGAGGATAAAAAGAGTAAGCCAATTATAACTGTATATGCATGGAAATATCTCAATGAAACCCATTTCTTTGCATGCTAAATAAAAATTCATTTAAGTCAGTCATGGTAGTGCATGCCTTTAGCTCCAGCACTCGGGAGGCAGAGGCAGGCAAATCTCTGTGAGTTCAAGATCAGCCTGATATACAGAGAGAGTTCCAGTACAGCTGGGACTGCTATGAGGAGAAACTATCTGGAAACAAAAATTTTAAAATCCATTTTTTAAAGGCATTATAAAGTTTTATGTTGGTAGTGGCACAAACACAGAAAGACAGATTAGTAAATAAATAAATAAATAAATAAATAAATGACCTGACAATAAAATTATCCTAAGTTCCCACTACAGAGGGGGAAGAAACCCACTCACAGGTGAATGCTAATACTTAAAAGCCTTCCGGAATAAAAGAAAATGTCCTTATAGCCTTTAGGGGGAGGAACAGTTTCACAAACAAGGCCCAAAGGCACTACACAAAAAGTGGCTTACTAAGTGTTAAAAACTTCTGCTTATCAAATACACTTTTTAAAACTTAATGACTGAGGCTGTGGAGACAGCTTGCTATCAGCAAAGTGCTTGCATGCAAGCAGGAGGACCTGCATTCACCCCACCACACATGTAAAACACTGGGCACAGTGACTCTTCCTTGTAATTCCAAAAACAGAAGGCCGATTGCTGTGACTCTCTGGTGGACCAGTCTAAAATCAACACACTCCAGGTTCTAGTGAGTGACCCTGCTTCAAAAACAATGAGATGGATAACTCATGGGTTACTTACCACAAAAAAAAGGATCAATAACTAATGCAAACCAGATTATGGCCATGCTAAAGGCCTCCCATCTCCCCACAGCTATTGGGATTGTCCACTGCAGATCCCACCAGATGGATGACTCTATAGTCTCCAAGGGAAACAACCGAGCTGATGAGGCAGCTCGAGCTGCAGCCCTTAGGGGCCTAGACTCAATTCACTCTCCCCAGGACATTCTTACACTGAAACCCACATCCCCACCTACACCCCCTGACACTCGTCAAACTCTGTCCTATTTTCACCACCTCTTTTATCCTAACAGCCAAGCGTTGTCTTATTTTAAGACCTACCTACAGCCTACTCCTGAGGACTTAAGTTTCTTAAAATCTATCACTGCTTCTTGCAAAATCTGTCAGATATTAGATCCCAACTCAAGGTATAGTAGCACCCCTTTTCCTACTCATCAGGCTAGAGGTTCCCTTCCTGGAACTGACTGGCAACTTGACTTTACCCACATGCCCGCTGTCAAACGTGCCAAGTACCTCCTGGTCTTGGTAGACACCTTCTCAGGCTGGATAGAGGCTTTTCCCACAACTAACAAAAGGGCTCAGACAGTCTCTGATCTCCTCCAAGAGATCATCCCCCGATTTGGTGTCCCAGCCTCTCTTCAGTTAGACAATAGTCCTGAATTTACTTCCCAACTTTCTCAAATTCTATCTAACGCCCTAGACATCCCCTGGCATTTTCACATTCCCTACCACCCTCAATCTTCAGATAAGGTAGAAAGAACTAACCACCCTTTAAAAACCACTCTTGTCAAGCTGTCACAGGAACTTCATCTTGACTGGGTAAAACTCTTACCTCTGGCTCTTTTCAGGCTATGAGCTCTCCCCAAGCAGCCCTACTTCATCTCAACCTTTGAACTCATGTATGGACGATCAGTTCTAACTCCTGGTCTTTCACCTAAATGCTTTCCCCTCCCAGACCATCTGCTCACCCCACTACTTTGCCACCTCTGTTCTCTCCTGTGGAACTTTGCTGACCACCATCTACCTCAACCATGCACTGCCTCCTGTCCACTGCCTGTCAACATTGGAGACCGAGTCCTTCTCTCCTCTCCAGATCATCGGCCCTCACCTCTCTCTCCCAAATGACAGGGCCCTTTTAAGGTAATTCTTGTGACCCCTACAGCTGCTAAACTCGAGGGACTCCCGCATTGGGTCTACTTGTCTCACCTCAAACCTTTCATCCCTCCATCTAAAACCGACCTTCTTCATACATGTCGACCCTAACAGGACAGTGCTCTATTAAGCTCCAGAGGACATCGAAATCACCCACCTTGTTCTCAATTCCAGAAAATGAGACTCCACTCCAACAGCAGAGCTCAACTTCACTGGACTAGACATGGGTTTCTCATCCTCCCCCTGCTGCTTGTTCCTATTCAGGTCAGCCCTTACATCTGGAGATTCGAGGTTCAAGAAACCCCCACAGATAACAAACAGTCTTTCCAAACAGGGTCAGGAAACTGCTCCATAGCCGGATGCCAAGAACCAATCCAAATTGCTATCATCCCTCTATCTGTTTTCCCATCTAAATATTATGTTCTCTATACTTGCTTTCTCTTTGACTATGTGGAAGATTATTGCAGAAACTGGCCAGACGATTATAGGGGCTGCCCATACTGGTCTTGTCAGATACATATGCTAGGATCATAGACCAACCATTTCTTCTACCAACACTGCAAGACACTCTTTTTCTACATACAAGACCCGCAGGATTCCAGCTGAGGTGCTTCGGAACCAACGGGGGCCAGATGTCCTGACAGCTAAAGAAGATGGTCTTCGCCGGTTCCTCCAAGAATGCCGTTCCTGTTACAGGTTTACCAGCCACTGTCCACAGAGGAACCTGATACACACATCTATCAAGTGGACTCCGATGGTGAAAGCCAGCTACTCCCCACAATGGACACAGCAGGAAGTAGTTTAAGAGACACACTGCCCCACTCCCCTTTCACCATCGGCTTCCCTTCCCCTTTTTTTCTTCTCTTTATAATAAGAAAAAGGGAAGTATGTTGATATCAGGCTCCAAACCCAGTGACATCACATCTAGGTGACCCCCACATCGTTGCCAAGGCAACCACCATACATTCCCAGAATCCACCTGGCTACCTCACTTTTACCTGGGAGAGGCTATGTCACTGCCCATATAAAACAGGCAGAACTCCCTGACCTCGATCTCCTCTTCCATCTTCTTCTACTTCTCCCCATCCCCCCCCCATCTTTGCCCTATCTCATGAATAAACCCACCCCCTTGGATCCATTTGGTCTAGTGTGGACTGTTCTAAGCTGCCCGTGGACGTCTAACAGCAACCACATAAAGACTACACTAGTATGTGAAACAACAAACCACTAAATTATATTGTTCAATGCAACTGACAACACTTTTAATAATGGGCATGCTGGAGACAACTCTGTCTCAACACGTGGGAGCCTGACCCTGTCTCAAATTGTTTTTTTAACAAAACCTAATCAAGAAAGCAGTGTCTGATTTTATTGTAGAGATATGGTTTATAAACTGGATAATCTAAGTATCATTGTTTTACAAACACTGGAATAAGAAACCTCTAGGTTATGGGGCTTATATGTTCCTGGAGACAAAAACAATAAATAGAGGAAGGAAAAGGATTGTAGGATAAAGAAGAGGGAAAGCTGTTTGCAGTTTAAAAGATGGATTTCATATGAAAGGTGACAGAGTTCTCACCATGTAAGCATGAGGGATGAAATTCAGATTCCTGGCACCCACATAAAAGCTGAGTAAGCACCGTGCAACATCTCTCACCTCCAGGGGCTTCTCTGGGTACAGTGGGAATCCACAAGCTCCAGGTCCAGTGACAAACTCTGCCTCTGGAAACAGACTGGACAGTGATTGGCAGAAGAGAGCCAACATCAATCTCCAGCCTCCATGTGCACACATACATACACACTCACACAAGTGAACACATATACATATACCAAGTACATATACTCATGAAAAAAATCTTATAGTGTATACGGCACTCTGAATTCGTATTAGCCATGTTTAAAGTGCTCAGACATGAGTACACAAAATGGACAGTGCAGTTAGAGGCCATTGTAAAGACTTGGGGGGGAGGGGGACTTTTCAGAATTCTGAGCATAGTAGTAATATGATTAAGCTATTCTGTAATGTTTCTTTATTTATTTAAATCCAAATGATAAGGTCTCAGACTATAGTCCTACATGGCCGAGAATTCATTATGAGTCCAGGCTGACATCAAACTTGCATCAATCCTCCTGACTTTGCTTCCCAAGTGCTGGAATAAGAAACATGTGCCACCACAATCAGCTTAAGGTCTTTTTTTTTTTAATTCATTAAGTTTTTATTTTATGTGTATAGGTATTTTGCCTTTAGAGGTCAGATGAGAGGGTCATTATCATCTGGAACTGGAACAGTTATGAGCCAACAAATCCTCTCAACTGCTGAGCTACCTCTATACACACACAGACACACACACACTCCAGCTTAAGTTCTTAAAGAACCAATCTAGTACATATTTAGAGTCTACAGAGGAATGCTGTTGATTTCGAACAAGATAGTTGGAATCTTACCATGAGAAGTCAAGAGTTTAGGTTAATAGCATTTAGGAGGCTGAGAGAAAAAGGACTTTCTCAAGTTCAAAGCCAGCCTGGGCTTGTTAGTAAATACAAGACCAAGCCAGTTAGGTGTTAGACAAAGCAAGACCTTGACTCCAAAAATTCTCAACAACACTCACGTACACACACACATGCACATGAACACGAACACACACACATACCAAAACCGAATTGTCTGGATCAATTTAGAAGTAAAGCAAACAGGATTTGTCAACTACTTAATGCAAAGTGTGAGGAAGAAAAGAGTCAAAGATACTCTGAGGGTGTGGCCTGGACAACTGAAAGTATGCAACTTTTATCAAAGGAGATGAAGAAAACTGTCTCCCAGTACAAGGAGACAGACTACGGAGAAGACAAGCCGACCAGTTAATGTGAGCAGTGGCAGGTGGGATGATGAGAACATTAGTATGTATCCTGGAGGCTAAGAGAGGGAAAAGTGACGAAAATGTAAAATCTTCGGTTCTCTTCTTGGCTTCATTTTTGTCTAATGTGCTTTCTATCATATATGAAGGTAACACCCTCAATTTCTTTCCAGTAATAACATATTCTGGTTTGCTTATTTAGTAGTCATTGGGGTGTGTTGTGATCTGTCACCCCTAACTTTTGAAGAAACATCCTAAATAAAGATGCTGACATTGAACTTTCCTGAGAAAAGTTAAAAGTGAAAATGGATACAACATTGACTAGGGAGAGTAGGGAGAGGTGTGTAGCTCACTGGTAGAGATTTACCTAGCATGTTTGACATCCTAGATTCCAAACCCAACACCACAAAATAAATCACAACCTTCAATTCTTCCCTGCCATTTAATAGATGAATTTAGTTACGCGCCAAATGGAATTGGTTTCTTCCTATTAAAACGGAGTGGTGCAGGCCGTTTCGTCTATTTAAAGACCTGATTTCAATGGAAAATGATATTTATAATCATTGTCCTTAAAAAGTAAAAAGGCAGAGTATTAAATTAGACTTGACTTGTTACTGAAAAAAGAAACACTACAAAATTAATCTCCAAATAATAAATATGATAACCTCTGTAAATTTAAGAACTGGAATCACCTTTATTCACAAAGCAACAATAAAAACTCCAAGGTTCAGATGTATGTAAACCACTTCATATACCACCTTTCCCTCCAGGACTCACTTACCAAACTAAACACATCCCCTCTCCCTCTGTCCCTCCGTCCCTCCGTCCCTCTGTCCCTCCTTCCCGCCCGGCCCCCCCCCCCCCCAGGACAGAATCCTGCCTTGTATTCCTCATCCTTGACTGAAAGGACTGCCAATGTATTTTCCCTCCCATTTCATCCTCAGAATGACCTGCTCCAAGAGAGAAACCTTGCGTTAAGGGTCGCTTTTAAGCAGTGGAGCCCAGAAGAACATGAATGCATTTCGAGTACCCAGAGCTGAGCGGTGCCTGCGAGATTCTGGCATGTACTCCGCTGCAACAAGAGAATCGGCTCTAGATTTACTTTCCATGCAAGAACGCGGGTTGGTTTGTCTTACCTCTACGGAGGTGCCTTATGGCCGCCGCCATGTTGACTGTTCCAGATTGTGCTACGAAATTGGTTCCCGGTTTCAACTGCACCTAAACGCGAGAAAGGTTCCGCTCAGAAGCTGCCAAAGGGGGACGGTGTTTGTAGGAGCAGAGGAGTAGGGCGGGGACGACCTGGCTTAAGTACCCTCGTGGCGCGGTTCCTGTCGGTTCCCCGCCTGGGACTGCCTTACGTGGTTCCGGCTCAAAGGCTTATCAAACTTCAGGGAAAAAGTGGCTTTGTTAAAAAGGCTGTATTATTCATTCCTTCTTATTTTTAATTTTTGACCCTGCAGATGTACTCAGGACGATCATTTAAACAAAGGGAACTTAGTTCTCTGCCTAAAGTCTTGAAAAACCTGGAGTGTCCCCAGCTTCCTTCAATACAGTCTCAGCCTTGTTAAGATTAGGCTTTTTTCTTTAAAATGAGCATTGCTAGGCGACCGTGCGCCGGGCTAGCTTGTGCGCACCTCTGAGTTCAGTCTTCTTGAAAGCATAGAGAAAACACAAGGCGGGCCAGGAGGTCCCGCTCACTCACCCGCTTTCAGGCAAACCTTAATATTTCATCGGTCTGCTTTTTGGTTTCCAGCTGCTGGCAAGCTGGTAGGACCTAACGAGCAGTACAGTACTTGGCGTTTTGGAAACACATCTAGAGTTTTGTTTTGGTTCTTGGTGTTTGTCTGTTTTTGTTTTTGTTGTACATAGCCAATCAGAGACCCATGCACAGGTTATTCTGACCCCTCCATGCCACCCACCCCACCCCCCAAAAAAAGTCCGTTATGTCACATCTGCCTGTGTGGTTTCTCTAAACTAAGTCTGATCACGAATTAAATCAATTCATAAGAATAAACCCCTCCAGTGATTGGCCATTTCCAAAGGCTCACTTATGGCATCTGCCTACCTCCTCAACCAACAACCTTCCTAACACACATGCGAGTGTGTACACACACACACACACACACACACACACACACGAAGGGAAGGGAGGAAGAGTGGGGAGAAGACACACATTTCTCACCTCTGTGACATTTTTCCTCTGTGGCTTTTGCTTGAATTATCACGTATCACATTAACAGTATTTTTTTCCTTAAGATTTCAACTCAGACTTCACTCATTGTTGGCAGTCTCCTTTCATACTTCCAGGACTGAGCCATTTTTTCCTATTTTTGAATAATAACAGAGTTGTAATTTTTTATTTGAAATAATTCTGAGACCTATTTTTCTATATAATACAATTTACCAACCTAAGTGGACAAATTAGTGGGTTTTTAGAGAACTCAGCGCTGTTCATCTGTCACAATGTACCTCCCTACCTCTTTGAGCTCTTCGTGGGCAGCAATCATGTCCTTCATTTTTGTAACCTTAGCACATACTATACACAGCCTCACACAGGAAGGAAGATCTGCAGTAAATATTTGTTGAAAAAAAGGAATATATGCATACATGAATTAGTGACCTGGTAAGAATTTCAAGCCTGCAAAACTTTCCTTGCTTTCATGAAGCTACCCCACAGAAGACGGACCTGATCAAAGCTGGAATTTTCCAGAAGCTTTATTTTATATTTAATACCTAGTAGCCATCTAAATGAATAAGACTGTTACTTATTGACTGCTCTTGTTAACATGTAAGCAGTTGCTTCAAAAGCTCTATGACTGTTAAAAAATAAATAAAAAGAAAAACTTAGAACTTGAATCTACTTTAATAACTTTGTTCCTGCTAGTCCTCTTTTCCTTCTTTGTTCTTTTCACACATATTGTGAGCAACTACTAAGTATCAAGTGCTATACTTATAGGCATAGATAAGGAAGAACAGGAAAACTGGCAGTCACCGCATGATACTTAAGGATAATTCAGTCTAAGGATGTATGCAAGGTCACCTGTTGCTGGCTCTTCGACTCATTTCATTTCCATAGCCAGAGTCAGTTGGCCCTCACCTGAAAATATCTACCATGAGAATACAACCATTCAGTCAGAACTCACAAAATGTAATAAGCTTACAAAAGTATTATTAATAATACAATATCCTGTATAAGTTCAATGTGCCTGATTGTCTTCTTTGGTCACCAGAATCTGATGGCATTAATCAAGTCTGATCCAGAGTTCAGAAATTTACAGATAGATAGATAGATAGATAGATAGATAGATAGATAGATGATATTCATAGCTTAAGACTTTAGAAAAATTATAAATTAAAAGATATAGTCTGAAATGGGCACTCCATTATAATGATCATGACTTCATTATCATCTTGACTGGATTTAGAATTATATAGGAGACTGAGGCATACCTCTGGGTGTTTCTGTGAGGATATGTCTTGAGAGAATTAATTGATGGGGCAAACACATCCTGAATGTGGGTAGCACTGTCCTTTGGGTTGTGAGCCCTGTGAGCTCTGACAGAACAAAGGGGAGACAAGAGAAAGGCAGCTGGCAGCTGAGTGCTGGCTTCTTTCTGCTTGCTTTTGGTCATGGCACAAACCACTCTGCTATGTGTTCCCCAGCTATGATTGGCCAAATCCTGTAAAACTATGAGTCAAACTAAATTCTTGCTTTAAGACATTTCTGCCAGTTATTTTGGTCACAGTAAGGAAAAGATAACATATACCAAACCTCTAAATGTTTGATACATAAGAATTTCTCCTTGCTGAAGAAAGCTATTTTGGTTAAGTGGGGTATATTCTGGAGACAAACATCCTGCCTCTGAATTCCAATATCACCACCGGAGAGTGTGCAATATAGAGCAAGTAGCTATAACTCCCTGGGCCCCGATCCCTTATTTGTGACATGGGGCTAACAATGAGATCATTTTCAGACAACTGTATCATAGTTCTGTCACAGAGTCAACCTTGAATGAATATTAAATGTCATTATTAAAGAACCAGATAAAATTCTTAGTGAGACTGACAAAACAATGAAGCATCTGCTTATGAAAATCATGCATAATATCCTTGTTCCCACACATGCTAGGATAGTGCTTTTATTAGTATTTTCAAAGTCGCTTGTCTATGTGGTTCATCTTAAAATGAAAGATTTGCCAGTTGTTTTCTAGGAAGGCTTAGCCACTCCAGGAGTCATGGCAGAACGCCAGTAGCCTCCCTACTTGGCGACTTTCCCTGAGGGGAAAATATTTAAATATGGCTTAAGCCTGCAGTTGTTTTGATCCAGGTCCTCAGACTTCTTCAAGCATTCCCCAGTTGATCAGGAAGTTTGCACTTGAAGAAAAGCTACTTCCTGTTTGAGGTTAGAGTTGAAAGGAAAAAAAAAGATTCTTTCATCTTACAAAAATAAGGAAATCTAATTCTTTCTCTTTCACTCCTGTATAAGAATTACTAAGAAGACCTCATCGAACTCCAACTGCCCACTCTCCACCCTGAAATCCGATGATCCTTTAAGTCTGGAGTAGGAACCTAAGCATTTGCATTTACAATAGGTTCTGGGGTAACACTGATATAATGACCGAGGGACCATACATACAAACACTCCCTAAGTAACTAAGAAACATTTGCACACGTTTAACGTTAACTTGGAGAGCAGTGGTTATTCTGTATAAAAATAAAAAATCCTTTCATGAACAAGTGAGCTACTGTTATCTTCTCTAACTTTACTCAGACACTTCTGTTTCAGCATCAAAATTCTGTTACTAATAGGCACAGTTTCCAATGCTGGCCTGCCTACCTTGATTTTATGTATTGCCAATGTTTATGTTCCCTTCCCACGTTATGGCCATTTCAGAATCAGGTTATGGCTAACATTTTATAGCCAGAATAGTAGCATCTCAGTGTAAAGGTTGAAAGTTCTGCAAATGACATAGTAGAATTTGTATTATCTTGTCTCTCAAAGGCAGGAGCGTCTCTGTTTCTCTAGGAAACTAGCTTAATTACAGATTATACTAGGAGATTCAGAACTGTGCAGTGATGTGCTAGGAAAAGCGTAACAACTTGTTCCACAGTACAAAGGAAATGAATTTATAACACTTGCACACTTCCATGCTGCATATTCTCTTGAAATAATTAGCTTCAAGCTGTTAATCTTAAAGTCAACCAGGTCAACAAACCCTTGATAATTTATAACTTGATTCTCATATGGCTATGCTATGTTATTGGAAGTTCCCTAGTTAAAAAAAAAAAAAAAGAAAGAAGAAGAAGAAGCTTTTAAAGACCTCTAAACCAAACCAATTCTTTCTTGGCCCATACTTCTCAAAATGTCTGAATACAAGCCACCAGGAAATCTGATTAAAACGTAGGTTGTGATTTGATAAATCTTGAACAAGATCAGAGAGGCTGATTTCTAGGAAACGACAATGTAGCTAGTCCATGGGTTCTACTTTAAGTACAAAGGTCCCAGAATACATCAAAAAACAAAATTGGTATTTTGGGGGTTTGTTTGCATGTTTGTCTTTGTGTTTTTGAGAAAGGGTTTGAGAAAGGGTACATCAAACTGGCCTGAAAGACTTCCGTCTTGCAGAAGTGTTCCTGCCACAGCCTCCCAAGTGCTGGGACAAATTCTATCATTAATTCACTATCATTAATTCTAAACCATATTGTTTTACATAAGACTCTCTCTCCTAATAAGGAATAAGCTTAAGTAGATTCCTGCATTTCTGAGTCTGTACCTCCCGGCTCCCAGCTTCAGTGGAGAGAGAAACCTTTCTGCTCCACCCACCTACATCTGCTTCTGGTCTAAACTTCCTCTCTCACTTAGATTAAACTTCCCGGGCCCAGTTATTTGAAACTTGTTTTAATTCATGTTGAGGCTTAATTCTTCAATGACACAGTGTTGAGAGGTAGGGCCTAGTGGGGGTGTTTGGATATTCAAGAGAGTAGAGCCCCTGGAAGTGAGTTAAAGTTTTCCTTCTGGGGAGGGTTAAATGTGTCAAGAGGATAGCCCTTAGCCCTTCTGTCTCTTACATGTGCCTGATCTTCCCTTTTCCTTTTCTTCAGGGTCCCACTTGGTTTACGGCTACGAGACCCTCATCAGAAGCCAAGCGGACGCCATTTCCATGTTCTTGAACTTCCTAGTCTTCTTCAGAACCAAGTCAGATATTTTTATAAGTCACACAGCCTCTGACATTCTTCTAGAGGAAAGGAATACAAATTAAGGTACCATTTGACACAAGGAATGCCTTTTTATGCCTGATCATAATTTGGCTTGAAGAAAACAAACAGCAAGGACAAAACCGCTGAACCAATTCCTCTCTTGACGCTGAGATTGAGAGAGAGAGACTGAAATGGTTAGGTGGGCGGATTTAAGCTGGTAAAGCCACAGAGAAGATTCAGAGCAAAGGAAACCTTGAAAGGCAAACAGAACCTGCCAGGGACTAAAAGGACGAGTGAGTTACATGAATCATTCACTTGCAAGAATAGAGATGGTGTGGGAACGGTGAAAAAAAGCAGACTGATAATGGGTGAGGGAAAGGGACCCTGGGCCTCGGACTGAAGATTACCACAGCTGTCTCAGCTCCTACTACAGTGTCTATCAAGTGCCTGTTCTTCCCCTCCGTTCCTGTGAGATCCTTTGTCTACCCTGTGTGCTTCCACAGTAACTCTTTATCCCCTCAAAATAGTACCCGTGAATTTTTATATTTTCTAAAAGTAAAAAAGCAGAAAACCTGTAGGAGTCCACGGGGTTACAAACGCGCATGCCTGTAACCCTGGCACTTAGGCAGTGGACATAAGGCAAGAGTTGCAGCGTGAAGGCCAGTCTGGGCTGTGCAGGGAATTCCAGGCCAGCCTGAGCTACAGAGTAAAACTACCCTAACCCTTCATTTATAAAAGGAAGGAAGGAAGGGAGGGAGGGAGGGAGGGAGGAAGGAAGGGAGGAAAAACGAAGAAAGGAGAAAAGAAAAGAAAAGAAAAGAAAAGAAAAGAAAAGAAAAGAAAAGAAAGGAGGAAGGAGGTAGCACATTCACACACACACACACACACACACACACACACACACACACCTCTGTAGGAATCTCATTGTTCTAGTTTAAAAAAAAAAAGTGTGAATTGACAGCTCTACTCCAGAATTTGGATATCTTCCAGCTACTTCATTCACTGTAATGCTCAGATGAATTCTGGTGGGAAAGTTAAGAATTCTGAGACGTAGTTTGTCACATCTGTAGTCAATTCTAATTGTTAGAAGATTCTTGCATATACTAAATCTGAAATATCTGCATTACTTAAACCTGTTGGAATGTTTTTGGTCAGTTCCGTTTCCACCTGGGGAACTTTCTGAACCATGAGAACATCTATGTGCCTTCTTTAAATCTACCCTTCACTTGGCTTTTATGCTCCTAACCCTAGTTATCCAGTTTCTCATTCCTGTTGGGGGGCAACAAGAAACTCTCACTTTCCTAAGACCTTACCAAGGACTCCAGTCTGCCTACGGTTCCTTAAAGTATAGTCACAAACTGAACAAAACACCCCAAGGCGATAATACTGATTCAGGAAATACTGCTGCAACCTAAGACTGCATTACCTTATGCTGCAGGTCTACCGGCTTACCTTATGACTCTGTACATTATCTTGTTTTTCTTCAGCATTTCTTCTTTAATGATGAGAAGTTACCACAGATATCTTGAATTTTGAATTAAAATGGAAGCTTTTAGATGAACTTTTTGCTTTCCTATCTCCAAATTCTAAAATAGCACTAACAACACAAATAAAGTATGTGTCACATACTTTTAAGTTTTCTAGTAATTACATTCAAAGAATAAAGAGAAAGCTGTGGGCCATTTGGATGGCTGGGTGGGTAAAAGAATTTCCTGCAAAGCTTGATAGCGTGCGTTTAATCCCTGAAACCCAATCATGGGAGGAGAGAACTAACTCCTGGAATTTGTTCTCTGACCCCCCCTTGTGTTCCACGACAACACATATCATGGCAACATGGACCATGGCATGTCTGCACTATGGCTTGTACCGTGACATGCATGTGTGTGTGCGCATGTGCACATGGACGCACCCATGCAAATACATGTTTAAAAAACTAATTTTAATAACTTAACCAAATATGCCCATAAGTCTAATATATATTCAACACAAAAGTTGATATATTTCATATTCTTTTTATATTAAGTAATTGTAATGTATGTATTTTTCACTTGAAGCACAGACTACATTTCAAATATTTATCTGTACCTACTTTATTGACAAGCACAACTTTCAAATTATAGTAATCATTGTGATAGCTGGTTCTTACTGAATACTCACTGTATTGCAGTCACTGTTCCAAGTGAGTTACATCATTTAACTCTTTAGATCCTCACAACACCCTTCTGGGATGGGCACTGTAATTATTCTCACTTTACAGATGAGGGGAAGAGTCACTGAGAAGTTAAGTAACTGGTCTAGCTAGTTAAGTGAGGACTTGAATCTACAATGACTGGTTTTGGGCTCACATCTTTACTGTGTATGTATCATACATATATGTCACATGGGTTCCTGTGCTAAGTGCTATACATAACGCATTATGGGTAATCCCCTTTTACAGAGGAATAAGGCCCCATGATATTAATTTCTTGCCCAGAATGACAAGCTGTCAGTAGAATCTGACATCAGAGCCGGTGTATCTAACCTTTGAACTTTCCACCTCTACTTCACTGCTACCCCAAAACTCTAGTGTTCACACATATTTTCACCCATGAGTCAATATGTTTGTTGCTAATATTTTAAATGAGACAATGACCAGATAACATCAGTGTGTGGGGGAGAAAGCAAGCAAGGCACGGGCACACCAGCACTGTGTTTTGATCTTCAAAGCCAAGTATGCTAAGTCACAGACACCAGCAAAACACTAATTAGAGTCAACCATTTATCCCAAACTCGTGACGAACACTCAAAGGGGTAAAAGTTGTTTCAAACATTTATCTAAAATATGGACACATGCGTTTAAAAGAAGCTTTACACAACAAGAAAAATAACAATACCAACAAAGCAATTCTTAGAAAGACATCTAGTTTTTACCACAGTGCTCAGAATTCATAGAGGAGGCTAAGAGACAGCAATGGCTGGAAGAACATGACCCCCCCCCCGCCTTGTTCTCCTGCGGTGTTACTCTTCTGTAAGCGGTGTTACTCTTCTGTAAGCGGTGTTACTCTTCTGTAAGCGGTGTTACTCTTCTGTAAGCGGTGTTACTCTTCTGTAAACCTGCCATCTGTCCTTATACACCATCTAGCTCATGCTTTCCCTTTTAACTTTTAAGCCATTTTGAGGTTGAGTCCCTCACCAAATTCCAGCATTAGGGGTTAATAAGATCTTCCCAGTCTCTAAGCATCTCGTTATTCATTGATTTGGAAATTAGTCTGAGGTTTTTAGTGGAACTTGGGAAATATTTTTTAGTCATTTGTTGTTGTTGTTGTTTGTTTTAACGACAGAGTCTTCCTAGGTTAGTCAGGCTGACTTTGAACTTTACATCTTTCTGCCTCAGGATTCCCAAGTGCTAGAATTATAGGTCTGTGCTACCATGTCTGCCCACAGTGGGCAAGTGGTCATGGGTGGCATCAAAAGTGGAAGGTGACTGAACAAACCATGGGGAACAAGTCGGTAAGTAGCCTTCTTTCTGTGGTGTCTGGCTCAGTTCCTTTCTCCAGCTTCCTGCTTTGGCATCCTACCCTAACTTCCCTCTGTTATGAACCTGGACATGTAAGATAAAATAAACCTTTTCTTCCCCAAGTTGCTTTTGGTCAGTATTTTATCATGACAACGGAAAGCAAAGCAGGCCTCTGCCTTTTATTATTAGTATTATTTTATTTCAGAACATTGAGTTCAAATACTTTAGCCTCACCTGTGCACAATAGTATCACACTTTTGTCACAACTGTTTTATTCATTCCTCTATTTTTTCTGTTGCTGCTACTGAGTTAGCATTTTTTTCTCTCCATGATATAACTTAGGTATGAAATATTTTCCAAAAGATTTATGTGCTGAAGACTTGCTGTCCTAATTATGGATTAAATAATTGGGTGGTGACTGGGTCATAAGACCTGTGACCTAATTCATAGGTTAATCAATTGATGGATTTAAACTTTGATAGCATAATCAAAAGTAGTAGGAGATGGGACATGGGTCAAAGAAGTAGGTCACAGGCGATGAGTACTCAAAGGTTGTTTGGTCCCGGCCTATCCCTGCCTCCCTCCTCTGTATCCCAGTGCCAAGAGATAAGCATCTCTGTTTCACCACACCCTTTTCCTTGGTGTTCTCTCTCCAGATCCAGAAATATGAGGCCAACCTCACGCTGACTTCATGAAACTTATGAGCCAAAACAAGTCTCTCTTCCTGAAGTTGTTATCTTAGGTGTTTATCATAGTGACAAAGTGTCTGATAACCACACCCTGGTTTTTACCTGATAAAGACTGAATAGTGGAAGGAAGTGGGAGGAAGAGGGTCTAGTAATTAGTTTTCTCATTGCAGTGATTACAAACGTGACCATAAGCAACTTAAGGGAAGATGGTTTATTTTGGCTCTCAGTTCAGAGGAATACAGTCCACCATGGAAGAAATGACAGTTGAGTAAATTTGGTCTGTTGTGTCAATAAGGAAGCACAAAGGGTGGATGCTAGTGCTGAGCTGAGTTTTCCCTTTCCAAACTTTTTTATTTAGTCTGGGACCTCACTCCATGGAATAATGACACAAACAAGGTGAGTAGAAGGAAGTGGGAGGAAGAGGGTCTAGTAATTAGTTTTCTCATTGCAGTGATTACAAACATGACCAGAAGCAACTTAAGGGAAGATGGAATTAAGGGAATTTCTCCTTAGTTTTCTCTCTGGAAACTCCCTCAAAGAAATGTTCAGAGGTGTATCTCCTAGGTGACTCTAAATCTGGTCAAGTTGGACAATGAAAACTAACAATCACAAAAAGAAACGGATTAGGAAGATTCAAGGAGCCAGAGGTTCAAGCTAAACTTTTCTAGCATGATCAGTTAAAAAGGCATGCCCCTGCACAATGCCTTGATTTCTCCACTAGAAAAAAGAGATGCAACATTTTTGTAACATAATTTTCCCACAGCAGTTCTCAAATTCAGTGACTATTCGGAATGACTGTGTACTTGCTAAGTGTTTATTTTTAATTTGTAAATAAAATAACCTTTTCTAGGAGCTGGAGAGATGGCTCTGTGATTAAGAGCATTAACTGCTCTGCTAAAGGATCCAGGCTTGATTCTCACTGCTCGAGTGGCAGCTAACAACTGTCTGTGACCTGAGTTCCAACTCCCCCTTTTGTCTCTAAGTTCATACAGATACAAATGTAGACAAAATACCCATACACATAAAATAATTTTAAAGAATGGATGTTTTTCTATCTTTTCTGGAAGACAGAGCAAGCCCTAGCAAATCAAGGACCAAGAGTATACTCAAATGACCAGGAATAGGAATTCTTCAACATTTTAAGCCCTTAGGAAAACTAGGTTTATTTAGAAAAAAATAATATTCAGTGGTCAAAAGAAAATAATCATGACTGGGATAGGTACATAGATAGAATATAATTTCTGTAAAGACTTTATGTTTTAATCCCTAAGTTATATAACCTCTTAGTTTGTACCAGTACAGGTTCAAAGCATGTGACTCTTTAAAATAACATTCAAAATACACTTCTCTGAAAATACAGTAGACGATTACCTAAAGTATACTAAAGAAAACAAGAAGCCTTGGTTCTCAAGACTCTGCCATTGGTAAAGGCCTAATACCTTTACAGTCGATGATACGAATGGGGAGTTTTCAGTGTCACCATAGTTCACCTTGTAAATAGTACACAGTGGATTCAGGAACCAGTGACTGTACAATAGGAACACACCACTAAATACAAGCCTTACACATCCTGAGACTTGATAGCATGAGAATCAGATATAGACACACAAGTGACATCCTGGCATCCTCCAGGGGTCTTTGCATGGCTCTGGAGAGGAGCAATGGATCCTGAGGTGAGTTAGAGCATTTGAAAGGCATAGGACCAGTAGAAAAGGGATGGGGATTCTGAGCATGCAGCTCTGGGCTCTGCTCTGCCCAGTGCCTTCCAAGGACCAAGGTTAGAACCCAGGAAGGTGAAACACTGCAAGTATGTGTAGGGCTGGGTGGTGGCGCACACCATCAATCCCAGCACTGACGGTCTCCACAGCTCTGGTCCTTGCCCTTTAGAAGGTAACAAGATGCATGCCTTGGAGAAGAACAGAAAAGAGCAATGCCATGCCCAGGGAACTTTAAGAACAGGGCATGCGCTTTCTTGGTACAGGCACCAGGAGCTAAGGAGCCTTTGAAGGTGTGGAATACGAGTCAGTAGTTACTGTAGGGTCGCAAAGGCAGGGAAACAGTTTAGAAAACACCAGCTGCACAGGTACAGCCATCTAGTAATGTAAGCAGGATCAGTTATTACAGTCATGTGACATTTGGCAGAATTTATTTGCTGTTTCCTTTTTCTAAGTTGTCTCCTATTGGGATAAGCAGTTTGTCTCACTGTATCTTTTTTTTTTATAAGAGATTTTAATTTTAGGTTAGGAATTAAAATGACAGGTGGTACCCTGTCCCTTAACTAATTATTAACTGAGTTAACTGTGAAAACCTTTCCTGCCATGTTAAATTGCATCAAGTCACCCTCAGCTGTTGACTGTTTACCTAGCCCTTGCTGCATGAGAATTAAACATGCTGTTTGTTTTTCACCTTTCCAGACAGAGGCTCACTCTGTAGTACAGGCCAGCCCGGAATTTAGTCCAAACTGGCCTCCAGTTTATGTTAATCCCCAGAAGCCTCCCAAATGCTAGGATTAGAGGGCCAAGCCACCAAACCTGGCTAGAATTAAGTAATTCTCATTGGCTACCAGAAGATATTATCAGGTTCACTATAAAACTATATACTAAACTCTGACTAAGCTATATTCTCGGAATAACTCTCCTTTGCCATTTATGCTACCTCTTTCAGATAACTTAATAGGCCAAAGGTGACGATTTACTTTTTGTGTTCTGTCCTTATAGACAGCTGTAAATTTTTCTGCTTCATTATCTTTATTCATCTTTCTCTAATAGGCTTTCCCATTCTTTCTTTATTCCAGTGAATTATAGTCATTTCTCCTTTCAAGTAACACCACAGGGCTGGGATATAGTTCAATAGTAAAGTGCATGTATACTACAAATGGCGTCCTTGATTCATTTCCTAGCTTGAAAGGAAAGCAATGGAAGCAACCGACAGGAACAAAATTTATTGTGTTGCATCCCAACAGCATACAGTCCTCACTCTTGCCACCCTGCTTGGTACTCCTGATGACATCCTTTTACATGGACAGCCTAGAGTTGCTTGCCTGATGACTTCTCTTTGAGCTTGGTCATAGAGAGTTCCAAAAGTAAATACAGTACAGGCAGAAAAAGAAGTCAGGTTGTTGAGTGGCTCTCTCCCTTCTGGATAGCTGTGGAGATGGCCACATGCTTTCAGTGGGCACTCTGTTTACAGCTACAGCACTCACCTAGTTCCGGTGACATGATATGGCTCTCTATGATCTTGTGACCTATATGTCACTGGAGCTCCCACACGTGGAGTCAGTATTTATTTTCAATATTAATTTCAACATCCTTTGTTACCATCCATAATCCTTCCCACACCTCTGTAAATATTCTATCCTATTAAACCCTGTTGAGTTAAATTCTTTGAATTTTCCTACTGGGTCACTGGGCAAAAGACACCTAGTGAATACAGCTAAATTGGATTTAAGTTAAGGGATAGGATAAACAAATGGAATTACTTATGTTGGGGAAAAATAACTAAAGTCTATTACTACTAATAATAATTTCTTTAATTAAAAAGAGATATAACCTTAAATTATTTTTGAGATCCTGTTAAAATGGATGTTATTTCTTAAATATACGTTGACATCTGTGTCTTGCAGTAAGAACCTGCTGCATGCAGTGATCCATATTGTGTAGGTCTCTGCTAAAGACCTTTCAGGTAGGTATCGGAAGCAGCCTTGTCCCATGATTCCTTTCCCTCTATCATAGTACGTGTCAAGGAAAATACCCTGAGAACTTCTAACAAAACTGTTCTTAACAAAACTGTTCTTTATGCCCACCAGCACACACCACACACCACACACCACACACCACACACCACACACCACACACACACACACAAATAACACTCTTTTTTTTTTAAACCAGTCTTTCCCCCCCCCACCCCAGGGTGAGGACTGAACCCAGGGCCTTGTGCTTGCTAGGCAAGCACTCTACCACTGAGCTAAATCTCTAACTCAATAACACTCTTCCTTAAAAACAAATAGGAATTACACAAATTCATTAGTATGCTTTGCTGATATGGTATGTTTTTTTTAAAGTAGTTGATAAATCTGATGGGCAATTAACTGGAAGATCTTGATTTATAGTCTTCACATAATAAATAGCCAGAAGACCTGGTCATGCCAAGCCTAATTTAGACATTCTCAAAATGCACTGAAATGAGGTGAACATTTGCACTTTTGAATGAAGCACTGGTTCCTGGAGCACCATACTCCTCCTATACTACAGTGCCTCTCCATGATCGCCACTTATGCATAGCATCTGCCTGCACTCAGCAGACTCTCAGCTTTGTCTCCTCACACCAGGCTCTGTGTAGAATTCTGCTCAGACTTGTTAATGAGAAGGAGCCCCATTGCTTCAAAATAAACCTCGGAATGGTCATTGCATTAGCCCAAACCAATGAAAGCTTTGAAATCACCACTTGTAAGGATCTTGTGGAACAAATAAGAGATGCAAGGTATATTTCTTTCATATATATATTTTAAGCAATTCTAAGGGTTCTAGCATCTGAACATTATATGTTCAACTGTATTTATGCAACTTGATTCTGTTGTAACTAAGAGAATATTTGATATCTCAATGAAATCCTTTTCTAGATTCTCCTATTCAAACTGCTTCAGGTAAAGGTTCTAGAAAATTGGACAGAACTTACTAGCATCATGTCTTTTCATGGAATAAGTTATTTGAATCCTACAGTGTTTGTTACATTTTGATGATGTTACATTCTGTAGAATGTAATGTAGTTCCACCTGATACATCTTTTGTCTGCCTGAGGTTCAGGATTTTTATTTGAAACCTATTTTCTTTTCTTCTTCTTCTTTTTTTAGAAACATATTTTCGCCGGGCAGTGGTGGCACACACCTTTAATCCCAGCACTTGGGAGGCAGAGGCAGGCAGATTTCTGAGTTCAAGAGTTCGAGGCTAGCCTGGTTTACAGAGTGAGTTCCAGGACAGCCAGGGCTACACAGAGAAACTCTGTCTTGAAAAAAAAAACAAAAAACAAAAAACAAAAAAACAAGAAACATATTTTCATCTAGTACATTATTTAAACAATTTGGTACTATATATAAAAACATAATGCAATGTGCTGCTCAAATTTATGAAATTGATACCATACTGTGGATATTTCTAATTGGATTCACCATCAGTGAAGAATTCTTTCTTTTGGAAGTGCTAAGTCTTTTAAGACAACACCCATTTAAACTTAGCCACGTTCTAGTCTCCACTGAGCTGAAAGAAAAAAAGAACAATATTCCACCTAATCGATTAGCTACACTCCCTCCCCAGTGTAAACTCACGAACACACTCAACACTGTGGAGATGTACCTGCAACCTCCCTCTAGTCTGTCCATCATTTCTCCAACTGCAGTTTTATGTGGGAGAGTGTGTTTTTATTGCAAATTTGTTTATGATTATTGCTTAAGTAGCTACACAAAAAAATAATGTTTTAAATATAAAAACTAATTTGAACACATTTGGAAAGCCATGGTAGAGATGTAGCCAAGCTGCATCATCACCATTGTCGCCAGATTTTGGATGACGAGACAACCGAGGTTGTAACGGATAAAGCACTTGCCTAATATGTGTAAGGCTGAGGGTTCATCTCTGGCAATCCCCATCCCTGCCTCACAGCCCCTGCAAAAATACTAGCTATGAAGATAAATTCATCTTTGTATTGTTTCACAAGCACATGAGCTACATTTTTTAAATGTTTATTATGCCTACTAGATGGCAGACAAAGGCTCCAGGTGCTTGACATAAGTTAGCTTGTTTTTGAATTATCTTATCGGATAAACGCTGCTGTTGCTCTGGTTTTGTAGATGAGGGAATTAAAGCACAAAGAAGTTGGGTAGAAACATCTTGAGTTTGTGTTTTGGAGCCTGGTTTTGAACCTCAGAGGTCCAAGTTCTAGAGTTTTTACATCATGAGTGTGTTGTATGAGAAAACAGTAACACTCCATAGCACCAATCAACAGAGCCATGTTAAAAGGAAGGCTTAGTAAAGTATGTATCTCAGACAGTTTAGGATTTAAAAAATACATGGAAAATAATAACTAACAGTGATGTCTGATACTTATAAGTATGTGAAACAGTTCTAGCCAGTTTACATACAGATGCCACATATGTATATAAACTGTGGCATGAGTGCTGTAGTTTCATGGACATTTTCTGAATAAGGAGACAGATGAGTTGAGTGGTTTTTTTTTTTTCTCAAAGTATCACAGTGTAAGTCTAAGAGATGACATTGAAGCATAAAGTTTGTCTCGTAGTTACAGCTTCCCATATTTCTATTATATTGCCTCTGAAACCACCAAGCAGTCATCTGATATCTACTCAGTGGACATTGTGTAAGATGCAGAAAGAAAAAAGAATATTTCGCATACAAGAACCTTCAGCTGTTGCTGGATGAATCATCTTTACAGTGCCCACCTTGTTTTTCTGAGACACAGTCTCTCCTTGCCTGGAACTCTCTGATTAATCTTGGTTTGCTAGCCAGGGTTCCGGGGACTTGTCCATCTTTACCTCCCCAAAGTGGAATTACAAGGGCGTGCCATGTGCCTGGCACTTTTGTATTTGGGTTGTAGGCCTTCAACAAGTACATTTTCAATTGGGCAACCTCCCCAGCTCTCAGCAGATTTTCAACATTTTAAGAACATGTGTAAATCCAAAGAATAAGATTTTCATTATTTAGCTTTGTTTAGTTCTTTATACAAATATTTGCTGACATTGTGTTTCAATAAAAAAACACTGATAAATGCATGTTAATATTATGACTTTAATTCCATACAAAAACATGACTATATTTGAGGCATTACAAATATCCATTTGTGATATTCTTTTAATCCATGGAACAAATTCTTCTGGATAACATAATACAGACCTGAGATTTGATTCACTGAGAGTATATCTAAGAATAGGAGTTAAGAATAGAAAAAAAAACAGAAATAATTCAAAGAACATTCACATATTATACACAACTATGAAACAAGAGAGATTTTGTGCCTTTTAGTCTAAAGCTATAACTCAGCATTGATGTCAGCCAAACTGCTCTATGAGTTGCTTATACTAGGGGAGGTACCAGGCATAAGTGGCAAGCACTAAGAGTAGATTGTGTTCTAACAATTATAGACTACAAAAGAAATTTGTATTTTTGAGAACAGTTTGTAATGTAGGTACTCAATTCATGTGAAGGAAAACTGCTTTTCAATCCACAAAGAAAGTAAATATCTAGAGCCAAATAAACATAATAAAGGCTCAAGTGAACATCACACAAACTGCCTGTTGGGCAGGCGTGGGGACTCATTTCAGCTCAAGCAGTAAGTTTCTCCCATAGCAACTAACTTAATTCTAACAACAAAAACAAAACAAAAAAGCAAAGCAAACAAACAAACAGCCAGCCAAGGGTAGCAACAAACTTTTAACAAGACAAAGGAAAGCAAACCAAACTTTGGCAAATTGCCCAAAATTTAAGGTTTTTTTTTTTTTTCAAAATATGTGCCAATTTAAAAGTGTGAAATTCAGTAAAGTATTTAAGCTGTACCTGAGTATTCCAGCTCCGTTTAAATTTTATTTTCTCTTTCTTAGTCTTTCCAATCTCTTTCTTTTTTCCTCTCTTGTTCTTTCTGGATACAGAATAGGGTGAGGGTGAAATTATCTCTTGGCATTAGAAAATAAATGTCAATTTGTACATTTAAAGTCTATGAAGTCATATTCACAGTAATCAAAAACATTTACTATAGACAGCTGTAGACTAAGATACTAACCCACCCCTTCAGTATGCAATCTGAATCTCCCTTATTGGGGAGAAGGCTGTGTGGCTCTGGCTGGCCAGGGACTCACTATGTTGACCAGGCAACCAGCCTGGCCTTGAACTCACGGCAATTCTCCTAACCTGCATCCTGAGTGTGCACTACCACATTGGACTCCCAAGCAGGCATTTATCTGACATTTACTCTGGTCATCTTTCCTTGTCAAATTGTTACCAGAAGCAAAACTTATTTATTGTTTCAGGAAAAAAAAAGATTTGAAGAAGAAAAAATGAAGATTCCAGGGCTGTCTTTTTGTTCTGAAAAACAACAGTTTGGAGCTCAGGGAACCAAACAGAAGTCTGGGAAAATGTATTCAGTGGATATTCAACCTATCTTTGTCATTTCTTGCCATTGGAATCTTAAACAAGGCATTTGTTCATCCATATATTCACTGAAGTATTCTCTTTGAATTCAGATGCTAACACCAGAGATGTTATGAAAAATAGCTAACTAAATAATATCAAAGAGCTTTATCAGGCTGGGATATCTCTCTGTGGTAGAATATTTGTCTAGCACTCATAAGGCCTAGGATTTGTCAACATAAAATCTGTTGTTTAATCATTTCTTTAGAAATTGAAATACTCCAGCCTGGTCTACAGAATGAGTTCCAGGACAGCCAGGACTACACAGAGAAATCCTGTCTCGGAAAAAAAAAAAAAAAAAGAAGAGAAAAGAAAAAAAAAGAAGAAAAGAAATTGAAATACTCTATTTAACTTACTTGTCTAATCATTTTATTACATAAATTGATCTTTGAATATAAGTGTGCTGGCTAGTTTTCTGTCAATTTGATAAAAGCTAGAGTCATTTGAAAGAAGAGAGGCTCAATTGAGAAAATGCCTTCATAAGATTGGGCTGTAGGTAATCCTGTAGTGTGTTTTCTTAATTATTCATTGATGAGGGAGGACCCAGTCCATTGTGGGTGGTGCCATTCCTGAGCTGGTGGTGATCCTGAGTTCTGTAGAAAGAAGGCTGAGCAAGTCATGAGAAGGAAGCCAGTAAAGAGCACTCCTCCATGGCCTCTGCATCAGTTCCTGCCTTCAGGTTCCTGCCCTGTGTGAGTTCTGCCTTGGCTTCCCTTGATGGACTGTGATATGTAAGCCAAACAAACCCTTTCTTCCTCAAGTTGCTTTGGTGGTGGTGTTTCTTCACAGCAGTAAAAACCTTAAGACAATGAGTAAGGGATTTTTTTTTTGTAAGAAAGTTGGAAGAACAACTTTACAAAACGGGGATTTTTTTTCCATGTCACTAGGGATAGAACCCAGGGTCTTGCTCAAGCTGAGCACAAGCACTCCCACTGAGCTACATTCCTAGGTCCCAAGAGAAGTTTCTTTCTTCAGTCTGAGAACCACCTCCATTGTCCAAATTATCTGGATAACAAGCTTACTTTCAATTTTGAGTTTTAAATATAACATAACAAAAGTAACACTAAAAACCCCAAAGAAGAGTGGATATGTTCTCTCCTAATAACCTCCTTCCCCACAGAAACAACCCTGTTGCTATACTTATGTGTCCAGACTTTCCCCTCCATGCACTAAATTACAGTAAACGAGCCAAGAAAGTGCAATTTTCCAAAGACCTAATTGTGACAGTTTGTCTCTTCTGTAGCTGATGTGAGCCTAGGAGAAGTGTGGTGAGCTAATGCTCCTGAGTGAGCATTGTTTGACAGGGGTTCAGTGGGACAGCAAAGCCTTCCTCTGGTCTGAAGGCAGGTGTTGATAGTGTATGCAGAATATGCACACTTCCCTACCATACACACCCATGTTTAAAGACTGCTCCCCAACAGAGCATGCTCCTACTGAGATGAGCTGAACCTGACTCATTGTTCAGCTGTGTATACTAACCCAACCTTCCCTTCAGCTGTATCAATAACTCTGCCTCCCTGTTCAGCTTTAGAACAAACATGCTGAGCTTTCAAGTGCTGCAGCTTCTCCATCAGAAATTCCAGACTATCAGACCCCAGCTTTTGTGTGTCTGTGTGTCTTTTACCACCCTAATTATGTCACACCCTGGAGCCAGACAAGGACACAGCAGAGAACCTTAAGTGAATCAAAGATTGTAACTGGTTTTTGCCTTTTCCAAATGATCGGTGATCGATTGTGCTTCTCTACCATACTAGTATATATATCCATAAAAGAAGAGTTGAAAACTTCAAAACAGGTGAAGCTTGGTCACTACTATTGTTAGTGCGTTGTATCAACCTGTTAATAATTCCTAGTCTTGAACTTCACGATACCATATTAGATCTTTCCAGTAGGGAGGTCTTCAACATGTCCCCATTCCCAGCCAGTCTACTAATGCTACCAATGTGAGAGGCTACTTAAAAGTCTGGCCTGGTGTGAATATCAGTAAATGCTGATACTTATTTCACTGGTGATGCTTTGGATATTTGCTTTGTAGAGATAATCTCTTATAAGCAACACCTATCAATAAAAAAGCCTATGGCCCATGAGCTGAGGCAGGAAATAGGAGATGGGATACCATCCTCTCTCTTCCTGCCAGTGTCCCACCTCCTACTTCCCGTCTCAGTTCATGAGCCATAGGTTTTTTTTTATTGACAGGTGTTGTTTATAACAGATCCTTTCTACATTGCTTTATACTAGAAACAAACCCTGTGAGAGGACATTAAAGCTAAACTTTCCATTTTAGGCTTAGAGGTAGAGACGTTTCCAAAATGAGACAGCTGTTTAGGCAGAGACAATCAAACAGGACCCCATGGGTCTGTGCCCAGGAGAGAACATATCCAGGGAAATTTCTAGGAACAAGTATAATCTCTCCAAGAAAAAAAAGCAAAACCTTTAAGAGAAAATTTTAAGAAAAATATATTAAAGGTAATATGATTAGATGTTTAATAATCTTTTGTAGCTTCCAAGAAATTACTCTCAAGAGCAGAAAAATTGAGTAATGTACAAGAAGCATCAAAATTAGGATGCACAATTAGTCTCTTTTCTGAGAAAAACATTCTAAATCCTCCATGAAAACTACTCCTAAGAGGTTTTTTACCTCAAAAGACTTTCTAACTACCAGAAAGAAAATAGTAACAGCACAACATTCAAGGAGCACAAGAAGAGACTGCTGCATTGCTTAAACATCTTGGACATTCCAGCCTGTTCTGTAAAGGCGAGCTGACATGTCTTTGTTTGAATGGCCACACCACTCTGCAAATTGATGCTGTTGAAATACAATCTGATAGAAATAGGAGCACTGTGGAATTTTAATCCATATCTTTGAAAAATCCTATTTTTAATTTTAGGTGCAGATGCCTGTAGAAGCCAGAGGCTTTGGATTCCCCAGACATTGGAGTTCCTGGTGCTTATAAGCCGTCTCACTCGGCTGCCAGGGATCTAACTCAGGTCCTCTGGAAGGGCAGCAACTGTTCTGAACTGTCTTTTCAGACCCCTGATCTGCATCTGAAGAGACTTGCTGACTTTTTAAACCCGACCCTGACAATTTCATACCCTTGAAAGGACAAGCAGTTCACAAGCACCTACAACACAAAAGTGATCACCATGGAAGCATCTGAAAATACACTCTAGAAGAGCTGTGAAGATAGCTTCGTGGTTAAAGTGCCTGTCCTGCAAATGTGAGGGCTGCAGTTCAGGTCCTGGAACTCACAAGAAAGCTGGGGAGTGACCACTTCTTATTCTAGCACTCAGGAGGCAGAGATGGGATCCCTGGAGCAAGCTGGCTAGCTGAACTAGCCAAGGGCTGAAGGTGAGCCCTAGATTCAATGTGAGAGACCACCCCTCAATAAATAAAGTGGAAAGTAATCCCGGCAAACACCAATGTCAATGTCAGGCATCTACGTGCGCTCAAGCACACATGTCTGCACATACTCAGAACACTTGTGCACTGGTGTGTGCACACAGGTACTCAACTTTGGGCTTCCATTTACACATGTGTATATATGCATACACATGTGACCACACACATGCAAACATGCTCTCACACATGCACATGCAAAAAAAAAATGAAACAGGCATGGTGCCATGGATTACGTCAATACTCTGAGAACTTGTGAAGCTGAGATACAAGCTGAGTTAAAGGCAGACTATAGTAAATAATGAGACCTTGCCTAAGAAACAAGATAAACAAAGAATTTTTACTACAAATATTGGCTGGAGGCTGCTCTTCTGTGAACATTATAGTAAAGAGAAGAAGCTTATATTTTCCTTTGCCTTTAGCTGGTCTGCAGTTTATCGATAGAGCAAGGCAGCTAGATGCATCTGAGCATCAGCCGTCTGCAGCATAGCATGTGTGCAGCTACTGAAGACATTCGGAAATAATACACCACAAGTCTTTCGTTTTTATTTCGCTTGTGTTTTGTAATTTCCATCTAATATTTCAGTCTGAAAACCAATGATTCATATTCACTTAGAGTTCAAGGAAGTTGGGAGGAATGGAATCTAAGCTCAGTGGGAGAGACGTGTGTGAGGTCCTGGATTTAATTCCAGCAGTACGTACATTCATAGGAAGGAAGGAAGGAAGGAAGGAAGGAAGGAAGGAAGGAAGGAAGGAGGGAGGGA